>NW_026973672.1:1412500-1425000 GCF_035594125.1 Scylla paramamosain
GTCTCCTCTTCCCTAGATTTCCATATGTCCCTTTTCGCATTTTTCATCCTTATCTCTACCTCCTTCTCTGATATTCCTTCATTTTCTTTATTCTTTTCCCATATCCTTTTTTTTTACATTAAGTGTCTCAAATGTTTACCTTATGTTTTTATTTATTTATTTATTTATTTTTTTACTTTTCTATTATGTGTTCTTTTCGTTGTTCTATCATTTCGCGTCTACATATTTTCAGTCTTTCAAATTTATTCCTTCCATTTCGTGTTTTTTTTTTTTTTTTTTTGTCTCAGATTTACTCTTAAATTTCTTCAATTATTTTTCCTTACACATTTCTGTTTTCATTATTTTCAATACTCTATTTACATTTTTTTTATTATTATATCGTTTTATGAGCAATCATCTTTCTTCCTCATTTACTTTGTATTGCACCTCTTTTATTTCTCTTTCTCTTCTCTGGCTATGCAATTTTCCTATTTCGTTAATTTCATCCTATTATATTTGTTTTTCACTACGACTATTTTCTAGAATCTCTTCATAATTTCTTTGTTTTTATAATTTATAACGCATTTTGTCTATTTCGCTCATTCCGGAAATATTTCTCCTTCTCCTCCTTCATCTTCATTTGTCATTCTGTTTTCACAGTAGTTTTCCACTTTTCCTTATATTCATTAATTCGACAGATATTCCTTCATCTCTCTCTCTCTCTCTCTCTCTCTCTCTCTCTCTCTCTCTCTCTCTCTCTCTCTCTCTCTCTCTCTCTCTCTCTCTCTCTCTTTCATCTTCCCATGCCTTCAATATTATTTTATCAGTACACTCTTTCTTTCCTATATTTCATGTTCATTCATTCACTCTCTATTCCTCCATTCCACAAGTATTCCATCTTCTTCACTTTTTTCTTCTTTCCATTCATTCATCATCATCTTCCCTTGTTCTTTGGACCATGCAATATTTCATTCTTAAATTTATCATCATCTTCTCTCCCTCTATTACGTCATTTTACAAATATCCTATCTCCTTTTTCACCTTCCTTCTCTTCTCTTCATCATTTCCTTCCCTTGTTCCTCTTTTCCCTTGGCTGCGCTCTCTTTCCTTCTTAAATTTCGAATATTCATCTTTCCTTTCTGCTCCTTCCTTCCAAAGGTATTCCTCATCGTTCTTCATTTTCCACGTCTTTTACTTCTTCCCTTTTTCTCTTTCTCTCCTTTTTCTGTTCTCTTCAATATGCATTTTTTTCATTCTTAAATTTGGTATCATCTCTCATTCTATTCTTTCATTCCATATTTACTGTTTTTTTTTATCTTTCGTCTCTTTTCTTCTGTTCCATTCCATTTTATCTATTTTCTTACCCATGTACTTTTCCTTTTCTTTTTATATGGTATCTTTAAATTTCCCCTCTATTCGCTTATTTCAGAAATATTTCATCTTTTTTTTCATATTCTCTTGTCTTCATTCATTTTTTTTAATGCTTTGCTTTCCTTCTTATTTTCTCTTGGACATGCACTCTTCTTCTTCTTTCTCTTCCTCCTCCTCTTCTTGTTCTCGTTAGTGTTCTTGTTCTGTTGTCCCCTTGGTCATACACTCTTTCTTTTTAATTTAGAAAGTTACTTTACTAAAGTGTTTCCCTAAAAAGTTGTTTCCCTTCGTTTCTCTTGGATATGCTCGCTTTTTCTTCTTCTTTATCCTCCTCCTTCTCTTCTTGTTATTGTTCTGTTGTTCCTTTGGCCAAGCACTCTTTCCTTCTTTAACCCAGTAAGCTAATGTGGTGTTACTAAGACTGAGTTCCACTTTAATATTTTATAATATATATATATATATATATATATATATATATATATATATATATATATATATATATATATATATATATATATATATATATATATATATATATATATATATATATATATATATATATATATATATATATATATTTTTTTTTTTTTTGTACCCGTACAAAAGGCAATTTTAGTGTGACTATACCCGTTTATTGTCCTTTATTGCATACTACTTCACTTTAGCTCTAATTCCATTGCCCACCTTGATTTGATGTTTGTTGTTAATGCAGAGCGCGCGTAGATTTAATGGGAGGCAGTAACGTCCTTCACCACACGTTATGTACTCCCCTCCCCCCCCCCCCCTCTCTCTCTCTCTCTCTCTCTCTCTCTCTCTCTCTCTCTCTCCTTCTGTCTCTGGCAACAATCCTGTGCTACTTGGTGTCATCAAGTTCCGTGCAGCGCTCAAAGCAAAACTGGCAAATAAAGGAATACATACAGATAAACAAGTGCAAGTAATTCCACATACAAAAACAAGACAAAAGAGAAGAAAATAGAAGAAAACGAAATACATTGAAATCTTACACATATCTAGTCTTAATTAGTCACAGAAGTGAAAATAATGATTAAAAAAAAGAAAAAATATCTTTACAAATACAAAAGAGCAAATAAACAAGTGCCTGTAGCTCCACACAGACACGTGACACAACACATCCAAATTCAACATTTCGTGGGAATTCCCGCTCACCTGTGAAGAAAATGAGTGAAAATAAAAATACACATGTAGAAATAAAAAGAATGAATAAATAAATGCATACATAAAATTTTACACTCCAATGCACAATAAAATAAAGCCAGCTTCCCCACGTTTCGTCTAAATTTAACATTTAAATTCTTCACTGAACTAAATTGAAAAACAGAGAAGTTGTATTTCGCAACAATAAAACAAAATAAACAAATACATACTAAACACCAATACTTAACAATATATTATGTTCAAGTTCTCAATATTTATTCAAAATGTAGCGCTTAAAATATTACCTAAATTACATACATAAACTATTTTCTTTAAACGAGAGAGAGAGAGAGAGAGAGAGAGAGAGAGAGAGAGAGAGAGAGAGAGAGAGAGAGAGAGAGAGAGAGAGAGAGAGAGAGAGAGAGAGAGATATGGATAAAGAAACAAAAATCAACAATATTAATTAAAAATACAACTGCAATAATAATAGTAATAATAATAATAATAATAATAATAATAATAATAATAATAATAATAATAATAATAATAATAATGGAGGTATATGGAGTTGAGTTTATTCACGACCGGTTTCACCTACATCTTCTTCAGGGGAACTGGCTTTGTTCCGGTCCAGAGCCTCCTTGTATTCTCACGGGGATTTTTACCAGTTTGTGACCCATCACAGTCACCAGACCATGCACAACGCTACGTGAACTTCGTAAGACCATCTTGGAAGCATTGTTTGGAGTAGAGGTTACGGGGACATAGAAAAAAAAAAAAAAATAGACTAAGAAAATACTGGCAGCTTGGCCAAGACCCCCTATCGTCGATGCAGGAGCGGTTTGCGCATGCGCAGTAGCGGCAGCGTTCCCGTCTCCATGGCAACACACCTGTGGGTGCCAACTGACCTGTTTTTTCAAGATTATCTGAATAACTCGTACATCGACTACCATGGCTGGTAAATCTATTTACGACCTCAAGAAGTTACAAAAACACTAGTTTAATAATATAACAAAGGCTGAACTCATCGATGCCATCTTATCAGCAGGCAATGATGATGCAACACTCATGGAGAGACAGGACCAGAAACTGAACAGGATCTTGGAAGAACTCACTGATTTACGCAGCAAGATGACGGAAGCTGAAAACGAGACCAGGACTAAAATTAAGGAATTGAATGATATAGTTGAGAAGCAGTCGGCTATGATAATGCAACACCAGTTATTTATGGAGCAAGTGGACCGACAGAAGCGGGAAACAAATTTGGTAATGTTTGGAGTACCGGACGAACAGGTGTCACTTGATGGAGCTACGACAGAAGATGACAAGATACAGAAGGTGATGAATGCTGTGTCAGCTGGCCCGGAGGTGATGGTACGGTCACACAGAAGGCTAGGACAACAACAGGCAGGTAACAGGCCACGCCCCCTGCTTGTTAAGGTAGACTCCAAGTATCTACGGGATAGTGTCCTGGAGAAAGCAGCCACCTTGAAGAACATGCACGAGCCATACAAGAAAATCTATGTGAAGAAAGACTCTCACCCGGAAGTGCGAAGAGAATGGAAAAGATTAAAGGACGTAGAAGAGGAAGAGAAGAGGAAGCCGACAAACGAAGGTTGTAACATCCGGCTCGACTACAGGGAGAGAGTGTTGTACAGGGATGGTGTGGAGATCGACAGGTGGCGGCCACATCCTTTTTAACTCGACCACAGGAAAATATAAAAGTTATGTCATGGAATATTAACTCGATAAGGACAAAAATAGAAAAGAATAATGTGGAGTCACTATTATGTAGATATGACATTATATGTTTGAACGAGATTAAGACGAATTTGCCTGTTTTCTTTCCAGGTTACACAGCATATGTGAGTTTTGATAAAGAACATTATAAAAGAGGTGGAACATGTGTATTGATACGTAATCATTTAAACAGTCTTGTGTATGACATGGATGTGAGTACAGGTGACCAGGTATGGTTTAAGTTAAAGTGTGTACCTGGTGTGCTGTTCGGAGCTTGTTATGTACCTCCTTCTGACTCAGTTTATTTCAGTTATACACAATTAAGTAATATTCAAGAAAAAGTGAAGTGCAATGAATGTAATAATGGATGCTTTATAATCGGTGAAATGACCTTCTTGCAGCCTTGGGCTATCACCAGTACTCATACCCAAACCTACCTGACCCTGTGACCACACCAAATGATAATGCTGCAGCTATGTTGGGTATATGTGTAGACGAGCAGTTGTTGGTTGTTAATAATATGAAAACAAGTGATGCACACTTCACGAGTAAGAAGACGTTTAAGAGAGGAGGGGAGTGGATATCAGAGTTAGATACTTGCATCATATCGGAGAACTTGGTTAAGTATGTAAAGCATTTTGAGGTAATAGATGGTGAAAATTTGCCATCTGATCACGCACCAGTAGTCATGTCATTACAACCTCCCTCCCCTTGTCTGGATAGCGTGGCAGCCCGGGCAGGTGACCTGGGTAAACACGGAGCCGAATGTAATCACCTACTGACTGCTAGGCAGTCACTTGTAAAGCCACCTTTAATGTCTAACAATATCAATCAAACTTTATTTATGTCAAATATTACCGAAGTTGACTTAGAAATGCAGATACGCGATGATGTCAATGTAACTGCATCGAATCTGTCAGAAGTACTGTACAGGTGTGCGCGTGATAGTAGTGGGCATGACCACCGTGAGGAGAGAGTGGTGCAGGCTGGACACGGCAGTGACAGGTGGCACACAATGATACAGGAAAATGATGATGCCAAACTATGGAGTGCTATTAATTGGCGAGGTGAACTGACGGACACTGCTTTCAATGAAAACACTAAGCCAAGTGACGACACATTTAAAACGTATTTTGAAGATATATTTAATCCTCCAAACACTGCATACCCTGACCTGAACGATCTACACTCACAAATTACTATTCCTGTATTAGATGAACCTATTACGACTAACGAGGTAGACACCCAAATAAAGCGATTAAGGTCTAATAAAGCTAGTGGCCCTGATGGCATACCTCCTGTTTTGTTTAAATGGTTGCCTGCATCCTGGATATTGTTCATTGCCACATTATTCAACTCAGTATTCATGAGTGGTTCATACCCTGACAGTTGGATTAATGCTAAGATGTTTGTGATATTCAAACGTGGTTCAAAGCTACTACCAAGTAATTATAGACCTATTAATGTAATCAACAGCGTGGCTAAACTGTATGATATGGTGTTGTGTGCACGACTCACCCAGTGGTTTGCACCACACCGAGAACAGGCAGGCAGCCAGGCGGGCCGAGGATGTACTGAACATTTACTAACACTTAGATTGTTGATGGATGTTGCCAGAAGAAAGAAATTTAAATTATTTATAACGTTTGTCGATTTTAGACGAGCCTATGATTGTGTCCCTAGGATTGATTTATTTACATGTCTGAAGCAAATGGGATGTGGGGTGATAATGCTGTTAGCGTTAGCTGGTATGTACAAGTATACTAACAGTATTATAGGAACTGCATTAATTGCCACTAGTGTGGGTGTGCGGCAGGGTTCCCCTACATCCTGTGTGCTTTTTAGTATATATGTCAATGTAATGATTCAAATGATCAAACAAAG
This sequence comes from Scylla paramamosain, assembly GCF_035594125.1. NCBI lineage: Eukaryota > Metazoa > Arthropoda > Malacostraca > Decapoda > Portunidae > Scylla > Scylla paramamosain. The sequence continues at coordinate 1,418,630 of NW_026973672.1, forward strand.
ATGTCCTTTAGACGGCTTTCTGTCATGGTTGCACATATTAGTGATGATGGACGACACTGTATTATTGTCAACAACTAGAGAAGGAATGATAAGGAAAATAGAGATTCTACATGATTTTTGTAGCTCACACGGTATGGTGGTTAATAATGACAAAACAAAATTTATGGTGGTAAATGGTAATACTGAAGATAAAGAAATGATATTGTGTCAGGATATGCGAGTAAGTTACTGTACTAGCTATATATATTTAGGTAGTCCCTTCACTGATGACGGATTAGCCTCAACAGCTGTAAAGCTTCATGCAAACGAAAAGATGTGTCATGTTTTAAAATTTATATCTTTTATCAATAGGAATAATGATGTACCATTTTATATTAAGAGAAAAGTTTTTGATGCTTGTGTTACTACTTCGGTGCTATATGGATGCGAATCGTGGCTCAGCTGTGACTTAAAACCTATAGAGAAACTATACAAATGGTGCATAAAGGAATTATTAGGTGTGAGAATAACTACTAATAATGACATTTGCATGGTGGAATTAGGTTTACCCTCACTTAAAGCGCTTGTTAAGAAAAAACAAAGGAAATATTTTCATAAAGTGTGGACAGAAAGAAACGATATAGTTGATGACCCGTTGATGCACGTACTGAGGTTAGTGTTAAATTACAACGATCAAGTGTCTAGGTATATCACAGATATGACTATAAATGATTTTAACGATGTGGAAGATGCCAAGCACAGAATGAGACTTAATATTAGGAATTCGTTGTCAAATAGGTTGACCTTTTATAAACAAATTAACCCGAATCTAATAGTACATGATATATACACAAGAAGTACTAGAGTGAACGAGATAGAGCGTGTGTCATGGACAAGACTTCGTCTCAGTGCTCATTCCCTGGCGGTAGAAACAGGTCGCTGGAACCGTCGGGGACGTGGTCGCCTTCCCATGGAGGAGAGGCTGTGTCCCTGCGGCCTCGTGCAGACCGAGACACATGTCATCGAGACTTGTCCCTTGTCTTTGACCCTTAGATTAACATATAATGTCACAACTGTTCATCAGTTGTTGGTAGACAGAACTGATTATGATAATGTGTGTTTTATAGTGCATAAATTATTAGCGTTGTTTAAGTGATAAAGTTATGTATGCATCTCCAAGTCTTAAGATGTTACCCCCGTAGTGTGATGTGTGCTGGATTCCTGCCCCATCTTTAACGATTATTTTAGGTGTTTTACTTATTTTTACTATTGCATTTGTGTTTTAAATGTGTTATAAAAGTTTTAATGTATATCATTCGCATAGTGCTATTAAGAGAAGTTACTGTATTTTGGACCAGAACTGTATGTATTTTAAATTGTATAATTTATTTATTTTTTTCCTGTGGTCAATAAACTATCTGAATCTGAATCTGAAATCTATTGGCATGGTGGCAACTCACGGTGCGCCGCTGAACCCACCATGCCAATATAAGGAGGCTCTGGACCGGAGCAAACCCAACTGAACAAAAGATAATAATAATAATAATAATAATAATAACAAAAACAATAAAAATAATAATAACATCCCATTTTCAATTCTTCATCTAAATCCAAAGCCTAAAATGTACACTCAACCCTAATGAAAACTGAAAAAAAATATATATGTAAGCAAAATAAATAAATAAATAAATAAATAAATAAATAAATAAATAAAATAAGTAAATAAATAAACCCCCAGAGTTCAAAATTTAACAGTATCGCATTCCAAATTTCCTGTAAACAGAGAGCATAAATCTTCGCGGCACTGTAATGAAAAGAAAAACGCTTCTTATACAAAGAAACTAACTAAACAAATGCAAATAATTGAGAGTGAAGCAGAAAAGAACAAGACATTTCACACTGTTTATATGCAACACATACATTTCCACTAAATTGTAAAGTAACATTAAGTTCTAAAGTAAATATAAACAAAAATGTATACTAGGCGAAAAAAAGATAAAAAAAACATCGAAAAAAAAAAAATCTGCCTTATAACTTAATGTGAAATGAAAATAAAAGTTAGGTTTGTTGGTGCGTGGTAATGGAAGACACAGGTCTTTTCTTTACATTAATCAAAAGTTCATACCATTTTTGAAAGCTCTGGAAGTTTTCTTCCTCTTAATCCAAAGTTCATACCATTATTTCCTTATTAACGTAAGAGAAAAGTATTAATCCCTCTTTCTCTCCTGTGACCCTGACCTCACCTGCCCACCAGCTCACCTGAGTGGGGAACCTTTATTTTCTTTATTTTCAGTGTATTCATGCAAGAACAAAGAAGTATTTCGCAGAGAATAGACGAAAACAGTAGATCATTTTCCTTCTCTCCTGAACTCAGAAACCCACTCCTTTCATGCGTTTGTTGACCAAGACACACTACCTCGCCTTATTATTTTGATATGCATAAGAAAAAAAAATTCCCAGAAAATGCTTAAAAGACATTTTCTCCACTTCTGAACTGTACAACACACTCACGCCACTGAACAAAAAACCTTAAACAAGAAGAAAAAACAATTTCATATGAAGTGGATGAAAACAACAATTAAGTTTCCTTCACCCGTGTTATTGCCAAAGCCACACCACCTCACCTCACCGATTATTTTCACATAAACGAGAGAGCGAAAGCCTTCATCACCCCAGACTGTCAAAAAAGCAACAGATTACTTCTCCGCACTCCTGACCCCCGGGATCCACCCATGTCTTTGGTTAATAAACACTGCCTTCCTGACATTATTGTTATTTGCACGTGAGCAAAACCTACATACTCACATAATGGATAAAAGGAAATAATATTGCCTTTTCTTCACTGGAACGCTGGAATCCACTCGTCTCATTCAATGATATCTTACTTGATAAAATATTTTTACTTATACTAAACAAAAAAGAAAATCACCTTGGACAAGATATAAATTTAGCAACTTAACTTTTCTTCATTCGACCTCAGAAACTCACTCACACTTTTTGCCTCACCTCGTCGTCAGCAATTACTTCCTCTAAGAGAAAATACAAACTGATAACAGGAAATCAAATCTACTTCGGTCTAACTAACGTGGAAAAGGCAACATACATTCCCTTCATCTTTGACATCCTGAATACACGTGTATGATAAGCCAACAAACATCACTTCATTCCGACTCGAGTAACCTATTTACCCTCCCCTAACACACTGAATAAACTATGCATTATTATTTTTGCAGCGACAAACAACGTATTTCCACTTACAATAGTGCACCACAAGCTTCATTCACCGTCGAGTATGAAACAAAGGAGAAATAATGCTGCCCTCCCCCCCCCCTTCCCTCCAGGCTGCTACAAAACATCATCATCCCTCAGACAGGCGTAACGCGACCCGCACTTTATATAAGGAACAATACTATGACCTTTCCCTCTCCAGGATCAAAAGGTTACCCTGTAGAAGATAGAAGTACACGAGGAGGGCACCACATCTAATCCTTCACTTCTACATTTCTACGTACAAAATATCACCAGTAATTAATACAAAACTAAGCACCGACCCTCACTTTGTAAGGAACAACATAATCCTTTCCCTCTTCAAGATCAAAACGATCAACCATAGAAGTAAACGAGGAAGGTACTCCATCATTGCCCTCACCTAAATTTCAATGTACAAAATATTAATAATGCAAGACTAAACACGTCATCAATTTAAACTGAGTTTCAGTATATGACCTGTGATCCTTCCATCCCTTTATTAATAAATATTTCCCTTAAGCAAAATGAACACGACTAGCAGACACACACTAACCATACACACTTAATTATATATATATATATATATATATATATATATATATATATATATATATATATATATATATATATATATATATATATATATATATATATATATATATATATATATATATATATATATATATATATATATATATATATATATATATATATATATATATATATATATATATATATATATATATATATATATATATATATATATATATATATATATATATATATATATATATATATATATATATATATATATATATATATATATCATGGATACACAGAAAAAAAATAAAAAGTTGATACTTTTCTTCCCAGAATACAAGACCACTTAAGAGACCAGTAGGAGGTGAGTCAAACGTTGTAAGTGATTGCAGGAGAATTAGACAAAAAGCAAAATGTGTGAAACAAGCAGCAACAATATGTGACTTATAAAATCCCTATGAGAAAATAAATAAAATAATTTGCCTTGATACACGTGGCAGGTACAAACACATCTCACATCATCTTCAGACAAACTATAATCCCACACACACTCACTCACTTCACACAGGCAGCTGTACAATGACTTATTCTCACCCTCCAAAACACTGAAAATTATTAAATTTATTCCTCAAACTAGAATAATTTCTCTGAGCGTTATGAAATTGTCAGGTACAAGTTTCGAAACATACCTCTTAGTAATCAAATATTTCAAATATTTTAGTGTTTGCACTTTAATTTCCGTTCGGTAATAGCGTCTAGAGCTACTCAGGTGACGAAACAATTACTGTCGTGCCGTCATCTAATGGTCAAATGGTCGAAGTTCAACCAATAAATACAGTAATATATATTACAAAAAAAAAAAAAAAAAGATCTTGGAATTACATAGGAAACACAAACATATCCTAGAATACATGTTGGTAGTATTCTATACCGAGGGAATCTGCTGCCTACGTAACACTACAGGAGGAGGCAGTAGACACCTGCCGAAACGATAATTACTCCCAGTGATGTCTGAAGCTCTGTGATCTTATCAACAACCCAGCTGTGACCTCACTGAACGTTTCCCTTTGTGTCTCACAACACGGGGGCGGTCACAGCCTGCCCTCTAAAGACAACTTTCTTCCTTCACACAAAACTATATGCACACACACCCTTCACTCAAAGTTCTAAAGTAATATGGCGACTCCTACACCAGCCTCGGAGTCTGCATCTGGGGAAGGGACCACAAATGTCCCGAGGTCGGATTGCTCTTCTGGTATCGACCTTAAGTGTCTTGACATACCCCTCAACATTTTCTTCATTAACTTCTGCAACATACCCGGCCTTACATCTAATTTTCAATATATAGTACATCACCTCTCCTCTACTAAACCACATCTTTTCATCATTGAAACACAGGAGTCTGAGGCAACTGATGGTAACAAATTTTGTTCCCCTCCTACTTTCTCTATCCTCATTTTCGATCCAAAGCTGGAAGTTGCGTTTATGTGCGCAACGACTTAACCTTTTCTCGTGCCCACACTCTTGAATCTTCCGAGCTTTCCACCATCTACATCTACAGAGTCACTCTCAAACTAAATTTACCTGTGATGTATACTTCTCACCTAACTCCTCTGACTATGAGAAATTTTTTGACCACTTATCTTCCAAAGTGGAGCACATTCTGACTCTTCCCTTTTGCGGAGATCTCCATTCTTGGAGACTTCAATGTTCACCACCAGCTTTGGCTTTCATCTCATTTCACTGACCATCCTGGTGAACTAGTCTTCAACTCTGCTATCCTCCACGACCTAGAACAACTAGTGCAACACCCTACTCGTTTTCCTGACCGTCTTAGGAATACGTCCAACATTCTTGATTTCTTTCCTAACCTTTAATCCTGCTTATGCTGTCACCCTTTCTCCTCCGTTGGGCTCCTCCGATCACAATCTCATATCTGTATCTTGTCCTATCGCTCCAGTCCCTCCTCAGGATCCCCAAAGGCGGAGATGCCTCAAGCGTTTTCCATCTGCTAGTTGGGGGGACCTGAGGAGCTATTTTGCTGATTTTCCTTCCGTGTCAGAGACCCGTCTCTGTGTGCTGAACACATAACAGAGGTAATAGTGTCTGACTTGGAGGCGTACATTCCTCACTCTTTCTCTCGACCTAAACCTTTCAAGCCCTGGTTTAACACAGCCTGTTTCCATGCTATACATGATGAAGAGGTGGCCCACAAAAGATATTTGAGCCTTCCATCACCTGAATTTCATGCGCTTTATATTTCTGCCCGGAATCGTACTAAGTCTTTTCTCTAACTAGCCAAAAACTCCTTCATTAATAGAAAGTGTCAAAATCTTTCAAGATCAAACTCCCCTCGTGACTTCTGGCACCTAACAAAAAACATTTCCAATAAATTTGTATCTTCATCTTTCCCTCCTTTACTTCAGCCTGATGGCACCACTGCCATTTCACCTGTTTCTAAAGCTAAACTCTTCGCTCAAACCTTTGCTAAAAATCTACCTCGGATGATTCAGGGCTTGTTCCTCCCTCTCCTCCACCCTCTGACTACTTCATGCCACCCATTAAAATCTTTTCCCCTAAGTGTTTTTTTTTTTTTTTGTGAC
>NW_026973672.1:1427500-1430000 GCF_035594125.1 Scylla paramamosain
GACGAAATATCGAAGAAAACACAATACGAGGACGGAAGAGTAGAATAAGAAAACGAAGAAGAGAACCAATATATGCTATGGAAAAAGACAGAAGGGGGAAAGAGAGAAAGGCAATGAGGTGAAGCAAGGGACAGGGAAGAGCGACTGGATCTGGCAGGGTAGCGGGAGAGAGCTGGCTGCTGGAGGACTGGGGACGGAGACGCGGCACGATGAAGCGTGACAGATCCCTGGTTGGCTCCACCCCGGGGGACACCACGCTAAAACAAAAACACCACGTCTCTTCTACCTCTCCGCCTCACCCGCTGCTACAAAAGTTTTCACCGTCAATAAGTTTTACATGGAGAGATAAAGGAGGTATAAAGCAACTCTCCTGAAAATACGAATTCAATGTTGAGTTTCCTGCAGTGAAAATGATGATGATGCATGCGTGTTTACGTCTTTGTTGTTGTTGTTGTTGTTGTTGTTGTTGTTGTTGTTTGGTGGTGGTGGTGGTGGTGGTGGTGGTGGTGGTGTCGTTAATGGTGTTGCTAAGAACGTCCTGAAATTATCGTCTTTAATCCTTATTTATTTATTTTCCTTTTTATGCTGTAGTGTTTGTCTCTCTGCTTCTTTGTATGTGTGTGTGTGTGTGTGTGTGTGTGTGTGTGTGTGTGGGTGGGTGGGTGGATGGCTGTATATCTGTTTGTCTGTCTATTTAGCTGGCTGACTTCGTATTTGTTTGTCTCCCCCCCACATCTCTCTCTCTCTCTCTCTCTCTCTCTCTCTCTCTCTCTCTCTCTCTCTCTCTCTCTCTCTCTCTCTCTTCCAAGCATTTATTTTAGAGAAGCATCGCGTCATTCCTGTGAATCTCGCATTTACAACCCGAAAAATCGCAGACTTCCCCCTTATCCCCCTGCTTTGTTACACCTCCCCTTTACATGAATATTATCATTGTTTCCTTTGATGTTTCTTTCCCAACCCGGCCGCTGCCATCACGGGAAGGTGCTCATGATGCCAACGAGGTTTCTTTTGTCATCACGTCTTTGCCATTCCCCTCCATTCATCTTGAAATAATTCGCCTTACCACCGGACATTGCCCTCATCTCCCCTAAGGCCGCTCGCCCCGTACTGTAGCACGGGACTTTCGGCCTTGGCTTCTTATCTTTGTCCGATCTTTTTCCGTCCCCGAGCGTCTCTATCACTCCACTTTTAACGGGTATTAATTTCTCGTGTCCATTCACCGCCTTGTTGCTGTCCACGAGCCTTTTCTACTTGTTCCCGAAAAATGCTGAGGAGATCTAAGTAAGTTTTTAAGATCCACCTGTGAGACGCACGGCTTCACGAAAGTCGAGTCACCTATTGAGGGATTTTTAGAAGGTTTCGCTGATGATTAATATGCATGCTGAGAGGAAGACGTGGAGGGGGAGAGGTGAGAGGAGAGGAGAGGAGAGGAGAGGAGAGGAGAGGAGAGGAGAGGAGAGGAGAGGAAAGAATAAATAAGTTGGTGGAGGAACGCAAAAAGAAGGAAAACATGAATATGAACAAGAACAAGAACAAGAAAACAATGAAAAGAAAAAAAAAGAGAAGTATATAAAACAACAAATGAATAACAGCAACAACAACAACAACAACAACAACAACAACAACAACAACAACAACAACAATGACAATAACAAATCAAAATGGGAATGAAAATCAGGAAAAAAAGAAGAAAAGTTGAGACAAAAAAAAAAAAAAAAGCAAAACCAGAGTGTAAGGTTTCTAATCCCATAAACAAACTTCAAAGTCAATATTCCATTTTTTTCCTTTTTTCATTCCTCACATGACTTCTCATCCCATCAAACAGCTTGTGTATCTTGCTGGCTTTTAGGTAGGTCCAAAATGTATCGCGAGCTGTGACCTTGATCCTGCAAGTTTGGATCTTGAAGTGTGGCAGTGAAGTTCAGTGTCTCGTCACAAAATTGAACCTTGAGGTATTTAGTTGTGCTTGGTACGAATTTTTTTTTCTTAACTTTTATTATAATTTGGTTTCTTAAGAGTATATAGATGTACTGAGTACAAAATTTCATCAAAGTTTTCTTACAATTTGGATACTTAAGAATGATGGCTGTTGAGTTACGTGCTATAAGTTTAAAGTTCCATTAGAATCTAGTTTCTTAAAAGTGAGGCTGTGTTAAGTTCGAAATGTTCAAAATTTTATTACATTAAATAAGAAACGTGTAGTATCTTTCAATGTGTGTGTGATAAGGTCCAAAGGTTCAAAGTTTCATCACAGTCTATATCTTTTAGGTGTTTAAGTCTGACAAAGTCAACATTTCAGAATGTCGTCACTATTAGAATATCCCAGTGTGTAATCTTCAACTGACTTCAACAAATTCAAAGCTTCACCACAACTTAAAAGATCAAATCATGTGTTTAAGCTTAAGCAAGTTCGAAGCATCACAACATAATGAACAATAAGACATTCAATGGCCATTATCCTATTTTTACAACAACAACAACAACAACAACAACAACAACA
>NW_026973672.1:1435000-1492500 GCF_035594125.1 Scylla paramamosain
GAAATGACTAGAAGATAAAATCAATTTATTTAAAATAACAAAGCTGCTCCAAAGATAAAGAAAAAAATAATATAAATAATAATTGAATAGAAATATCAAATATACGAATAATTCGAGTATTTTTTAGAAAATCGTCTTTTGTTATTATAAAAATTCTTTCTTCTACCGCATATTTAAATTTCTCAACCTTATCTGCTCCGTCCCAAACCCTCAAGCTCTTCTTCTTCTTCTTCTTCTTCTTCTTCTTCTTCTTCTTCTTCTTCTTCTTTTTCTTCCTCCTCCTTCTCCTCCTTTTCCTTCTCCTTTTCCTCCTCCTTCTCCTCGTCTTCGTCCTCCTCCTCCTCCTCCTCCTCCTCCTCCTCCTCCTTTTCTAATACAACCACTGCTGCTGCTGCTGCTAGCACCGCCACCACCACCTTTTTCCTTCTACTTCTCCCTGCCATCCCCCACCCTTTGAAACTTCCAGTACAGATATGATTTTTTGTAGATTTTTCTATCCCTGCTGCGGCGGGAGAGAGTGCCGAGCTGTTGAAAATGTGATGAAAAAATGTGTACCTGTGAACCTGCAGATTGTGAGTGACCGGAGAGAGAGAGAGAGAGAGAGAGAGAGAGAGAGAGAGAGAGAGAGAGAGAGAGAGAGAGAGAGAGAGAGAGAGAGAGAGAGAGAGAGAGAGAGACTACGTAATTAGTTTTGTAGTCCCTGAATGTAACGGGAGCAAAGGGAACAAAAACGGAATAAACAGAACAGTAGGAACACATAAGAAAAGGAGAAATTAGGATTACAAGGAGGAGGATGAGGAGCAAGTCAACGAAAGAAGAACATATAGGAATAAATAAGAATAAACAGGAAGAGCAGACACCAGGATTATGAAAGAGGAGAAAAGAATGGGAAATACATATGAATAATAGGAATACATGGGAAGAGTATAACAGAGGAAGAGCGGATACTAAGATTAGAAGATAAACAAAAAATAAATACATAAATAAGTGGCAATACATATGAGGGGCAGATATTAAGGTGGAGAAAATTGGAATAAGTAGGAATACATGGACAGAGCAGGTGCCAAGATTAGAGGGAAAAGAGTGTGAAATACAGAGGAATGAATACGTACTAATACATAGGAGAAGATATATGATACGACGAGAAAAGAAAATTGTAGAAGAAAAATAAGGGGAATCTTGAAAGAAGAGAAGAAAAGAAGAGGTTGGAAGAGAGAAAAAAAAGATTGAAATAACGATGATATATGAAGATAGGGAAGAATGTAAAAAAAAAAAAAGGAGATGAAAAAGAAATGATGATTATACAGGTATGCATTAAAGATACATGAGAAGAACTGATACCATGACAGAAGAAGGGAGGGAATACATAATAATACATAAAACATATACATAAATCACAATGACGTAACAAAAGAGAGCGGATAATAAGAAAAAAAAATATATATAGCAATACACAGAAAAAAAAATACCTTGACAAGAGGAGGAAGAAAGATGAAGAAAAGGAAAATACATAGATACCTAGAAACACACATGCAAACAAGAAATACCATAGATATCTACTGAACTAAGAGATACTGACAAAAAAAAAAAAAAAACAGTGAGAGGGAGAAAAGGACGGCGTACAGCACGGTGGAGGAGGAAGTGAAGAAGGAGGAGGAGGAGGAGGAGGAGGAGGGGGAGGAGGTGTAAGTAGTGGTGGTGTGTAGTGGGAAGGGGTGAGAGTAGCAGGAACCATGATAGGTCAAGAGATAAAGCAACACAAAACAAGGTAATATCCAGCGTACAATGGCATGAAAAGAAGCAACAATAAACTCGATTGCCAAGAGTAACAGTGAAAACGAAAGGGAGAGAAAGGTCGCATCTTTTTCCGTTGTGATATTGTGAATAACATATGTGTGCCTTATATTGTAAGTCACTGCTTACTGTTAAGAACACACTGCGCTGTACAGGGAATAAATCATCGTCAACATCGGACACAGAAACCAGACAAAAAATTAAAGTGCCGAAAACAATAAGTAAAGCCAAAAAGCAAGAAGAAAATAAAGAAATATATGAAAGTAAAAAAAAAATAAATAAATAAAAAAAAAAAAAAAAATCTATTATTATGAAACGCGTTGCTCTCTCATAAGGAATATTTTTTAGTCATCATTAATATTAGTTTTTTTTCAGTTTTTCCTAAATTAATGAAGCAAAATTTTTTTTTTTTTTTTTTTTTTACCACTGGAACCATGAAAACGTTCTTGAAGACTTTAACAACACCCAATGAAGCTGAAATTCATGAAAATAAGACGAATGCTTTTCTCTCATCCCTCTCCCTCCCTTCCATCTCTCATTCTTCATCTTCCTTCCCTTCTTCCTTCCTCCCTCCCTCCTTCCCTTCCCCTCCCACCTCCCTCCCGCTTGCCTCCCTCCATCACGTTGCAGACCTTCAATCACTCAGAGTTGATCCATCACATCTACTCTCCTGCTTCTTCTCTTTTTCCCTCTTCCCCGTTCTCTCCTTCCATGTTTCCATTCATCCACCAAGCCACTCACGCCTCTATTCCTTCTTTCCTTGCTTCTCTCTTCCTCGCTGTAGTTCTGTAGAGTGTGGTCTACAGAGCTACAAGCATGCATCGCTCATTTACGAATAAAAATGATAAACAAAACTACTTATTCCATTGCTAGGGAAGAATGAAAAGTGCAAGACAAATTTTCCATTAAAGGAGAGAAAAAGGCGTGAAGAAAATATGATAAAAAGAAAAAAAGAGCTGAAATATTGCATGACTTATGTACGAATATGAGAGAAAATGCATAATCTATCAGAAAGAAGAAAAAAAAAAGACTGTGATCTAACTTCGAATAAAGGAAGGAAACTCATCAATTCCGTTAATTGTCAAGTGTGAACAAAGAAAAAGGATGGCGAGTCCTGCGTGGGATCATGAAAGGCCCTTGATGTGCCGGGGACGTGAAGGACGCCCCCCACACGAAGGAAAGGAGCACAAGAACCCCGGAAAACCTCTATGGAAATTTGGGGAAAACTTTGGAGCCAGTCTGAAACAAATAAAAGTTATAGGGACTCACTAAGAGAGAGAGAGAGAGGAAACGAGCAGAAGGTGTTAGGAAGTCTGCGGAAAGTTAGTGCGGGGATCCAGTGTAGAATAAAAATATCTATGGGGATTTTGGGCGTAGGCTCAGTCAGGGGGTATTTGGGGGAGAGTGTAGGGGAAATATACCAAAGTGTAATGAGCTTTGGGGAAAAGTTTACGAGGAGTTAAGGAAAGTTCAAGGGAAATCACAGAGTTTATGGGTCTTAGGGGAAGGTATTTAGTGGGAAGAGGAATTGCGAGGCTCAAGAGGGATGAAGAAGAGTACCACAGAGAGGAGGAGGCTGGAGGAGGCAAGACAAGAGAGAGAGGAAAACGATAGAATAATTGGGTGGAACATCGCGAGAAGAGAGAGAAAAAAAAAGTGGGCAGAAAAAATAAAAGAAAGAAAAAGTTTATTAGCGAATGATAAATAAAAATATGGAATAATGTAAAAGAAAACAAATGAACGTGAAAAAAAAGATGAAGAGAAGATGAAAAAAATAAGACAAAACCTGAAGAGAAGAAAGGAAAGAGAAGGAGAAGACGGGAAGAAGATGGAAGAGGTTGAAGTAATGATAACGTGTGGGTTAATGTGTGGGTTAACGAGCTTCAAAGAGAGTGACACCAACACGGATAGCCTCCAACACGCTGCGGTCCAGGCATGACTCACGGATCACCTACTGGGAGGTCAGTGTGTTGAGGTTGTGAGTGTGTGTTGCCGCGTCAGGCTTTCTACCGCAGGGGTCTTGGCAAGAAGTGGGGCCACACAAGGAAATGAAATCACAAGCTAGGAAACTTTATGTTGAAATAATACACAGCGGTCGTGACTGACTGTTGTGACTTCCTTGTCACTGTTTGTGTGCTTTGTGGCGGACAGGAGGAGAGAGAGAGAGAGAGAGAGAGAGAGAGGAGAGAGAGAGAGAGAGAGAGAGAGAGAGAGAGAGAGAGAGAGAGAGAGAGACAGAGAGAGAGATGGAGAGAGAGAGAGAGACAGAGAGGAGAGAGAGAGAGAGAGAGAATTTCTCGCTGTGCATTTAGCATGTGTGTGTGTGTTAGCATGTGTGTGTGTGTGTGTGTGTGTGGTGTGTTTGTGTGTGTGTGTGTGTGTTATAACTCGATATACTTCAACGTAACAATACATAATATTTTCCTTTAATTACTTTGAATGGCAAGTTATTTTCTTTTATACTTCCGTTCTCTACTACCACCACCACCACCTCCATCTTCCCCTCTCAGCTTCCATCCCACCTCAGCAACGTATTTTCCCGCTCCCATTCAAGACGCACATGATAGATGGCACCCCCCCTGCGCCGCGTCCTTGGTCCTCGCCAGCCTCGCACACTGACAGCCTCCAACATTACCTAATTCGGTGCAGAGACTGGCTGCGTTCAGGCCTTCCCTTCACTAGATATATGTGTTTATTGTTCATTTCCTTACTAATCACAATAGTAGTCTCTAACTCACTCACTTCTGCTGACAATTATCGTACTTTATGCATTCGCCAACTGTTAGTCAGAATAAAAATATGACTACAGTGGATGATTAAACAGTCTACCCAGATCTACGACCATAACTTATTCTTGTCACTTATTTGGGTTCGAAGTAGTACATGACTAATGACACACACGCGCACGTACACACACACACACACACCACACACACACACACCACACACACACACACACACACACACACGCACACACACACACACACACGCGCACGTACACACACACACACACACACACCACACACACTGAAATTCCCTCCATACGAGTACTTCTGCATTTCCTATTCCCTTGACATGAACTGTTTCAAAAGGGAGGTTTCAAGATACTTATTCTTAAATTTTGGATAACGCTTTTTTCCTATTCCAGAGTCCCCTCTTACATAACACACACACACACACACACACACACACACACACACACACACACACATACACACACACACACACACACCGACCTACTTAACAGCTAATCAGAAGGAAGACAACAAAACACAAACACACAGAACTTACGTGCTCATCATCATCTCATCTCCTTTCAATTCAATTTACACAAACTGAATATTCTTAAGCACTCTCATTTACATATGTCGCATTTTTTTTTTTTTCCGCTATCTCTTTTCCTTCCTCTACTGGCATCTCTAGGTATTCATTCCTTTCCTTGTACATAACACTCATTAAAATGGAGATCTCTGCAAAAGGGAAGAGGGTCAGAATGTGCTCCACTTTGGAAGTTAAGTAGTCAAAGAATTTCTTATAATCAGAGGGAGTTAGGTGAGAGGTATACACCACAGATAAATTTAATATGAGAGTGACTCTGTAGTCGTAGCCAGATGGTGGAAAACTCGGAAGATTCAAGAGTGTGGGCACGAGAGGCAGGTTAAGTCATTGCGCACATAAACGCAGCATCCAGCTTTGGATCGAAAATGAGGATAGAGAAAGTAGGAGGATAGAGGATAGAGAAGAGCCAGTAGGCTTATGGACCTGATGGGGTCCCTCCTATTGTTCTCCGAAACTGTGCCTCCGTGCTTGCACCCTTGCCTAGTCAAACTCTTTCAGCTCTGTCTGTCAACATCTACCTTTCCTTCTTGCTGGAAGTTTGCCCACATTCAACCTGTTCCTAAAAAGGGTGACCGTTCTAATCCCTCAAACTACCGTCCTATTGCTTTAATTTCCTGCTTATCTAAAGTTTTTGAATCTATCCTCAACAGGAAGATTCTTATACATCTATCACTTCACAACCTTCTATCTGATCGCCAGTATGGGTTCCGTCAAGGCCGCTCTACTGGTGATCTTCTGGCTTTGATTATTGATGATGCTTGTTTGCAATCATCACATATTGAGGCATTATTCATAAAAGTCTTAAAAACAATTAAATTTATAATTGGTATGGTATATAGACTCCCAACTCAACCATTCACTGATTTTCTTGAGTCTATGGAAGAAATTTTACAAGTATTATCGAATTTAAAGATGAAATGTTATGTAATGGGGGATTTTAATGTCAATTTGTTACATATCAATGAAAATGCCACAACATACATTAACATGTTTCAATGTTACAGATTCTCTCAAATAATTATAAAACCAACTAGAGTGACTGACAGGTCTGCCACTTTAATAGGTCACATTTGGACAAATGACATGCAAAATTATGTACACGTCCAGGGACAAAATATGGAGGAAATGGTTAATACTTTAAATCATCAATTAATTAAGGTGTCTGACTGGATAACTAGCAACGTGTCTAAAACTTTCTAGATGATGTCTTGTCTGACAAACGTAAATGAAGTTAATATTAATATAAAGATAAAACACAATTTCTTGAGTAAAGTTAATTGCATAAAATTTCTTTGCTTAATAATAGATGATAGATTAACATGAAAACAACACCTACATCAACTCTGTAGTAAATTGTCACAAATAACTGGTGTCTTGTACAAAATTACAAACAATATAACTGTCCAATGTCTGAAATTAATATATATGTCTACTGTTTATCCACATGTAATAAACTGTTCGGCAATTTCAGGGGGAGCTTTTAAAACACTCTTAGATGGGTTATTTGTTGCGCACAAAAAAATAACGAGAGTAATGTTTCATAGAAAAAAACGGTACGATCATACTAATCCTCTATTTTGTGAACACAACCTTTTGAAAGTCCCCGATATAATATTCTTGCAAACTTGTATATTTCTTTTCAAATCAATTTACATATATCCCAATAATACATCTTATAAATTACTATCCAATAATATTAATAACACTAGAAGGCCAGATGACCTCAAAACTTCCTCTCTGTAGGACTGTCCACGAACAGAGAAGTGTGAGTGTGCGCGGCGTCAGGGAGTGGAACAGCCTCCCGCACGATATTAAATCACTAACCTCTATCAATTTGTTTAAAAGCAAAGTGAAATGTTTCTTACTTCTAAACTATGAATGTTAACCATAGCAATGTCTGTGAATCATGTGCTGTTATGTGTTGATACACAGACACACATGTCAGGTGTGCACATCTTGTGGACGTGTGTATGTACATCACCAACAATGATATCATTAATAGAAAACTTTGGCTAATATAACATATGTTACGGCAAAGTATGTATGTAACCATGCATACATTTGTTATGTATGTATGTGAGTATGTGTATGTATGTGCACAGGTTTGTATGTGGCCATGTGTGTGTGTGTGTGTGTGTGTGTGTGTGTGTGTGTGTGTGTGTGTGTGTGTGTGTGTGTGTGTGTGTGTGTGTGTGTGTGTGTGTGTGTGTATTGTGTGGCCGCATGTATGCATCATGCTGTACGTATGTTCGCATACAGGTTGCATATGTGTGAGTGTGTGTGTCTGTGCATGTACATATGAATGTGTGTATGTATGCAGTTATATGTTGTGGTATGTATGTTTGTGGGTATCTATGTAAGTGTGTCTACCTGTGTTTGTGTTCGCCAAGTTCACGTATGTGAACATATATGTGGCACAGTATAGCATACTATACACTCCATCACTCATTATTGTGTCATGTGCTGCAAACAACAAAACAAGTAGTCTATTATTACCTCTATCATGTGCAAAATGGCGGCTCAAATAGGAACAAGTCAGGGTGTAAACATTTGCGCTACTTGTGTCATTCTTTATTCAGGTCTGTATAAAAGCTTCGGCTTGATGGACCTGGCCTTACGTATTGAACTGTGTATGAAATGCTAGAAATGCATTAATGTTACAAAAGGCAAACAAAATATATCAATCAATCAATATCAATCAACCTCTCTCTCTCTCTCTCTCTCTCTCTCTCTCTCTCCTCTCTCTCTCTCTCTCTCTCTCTCTCTCTCTCTCTCTCTCTCTCTCTCTCTCTCTCTCTCAGGCGGTCTGTTCACCACCATCCTACTTTTCGCCACTCAGCCAAAACTGAACCAAGGTACATTTTTAATTTCATGAGAACTAGGATGGGAGGAAAAAGCAGTCGACTGTCAGTGGAGGCACGGCTGAGCCTCCTGGGCGAGTGTGGCGTGGACGCCGTGAGGCTGTCCCGCCCCCGCTCGGGGGGGCTGCTGTGGGAGGGGGGAGGCGCTCTCTGGCCTCCTTTAACCTTCCGGCAAGGGGCCGAGGGGGGGGCGAAGCCCCTCGTGTCGGATCAGGCAGGCAGCCACCTGAATATGGACAAGCTGGCCGCCTTGGACCAGGAGGACACCCCATCAGGGTGCACTGCCTGGCAGGAGGCGCAAACAGTCTTCTGTCAGGATCACCTGCCCCTGAGGGGACCTCCTGGCCGGACTGAAGTACACTACGGCGGGGCGTCGACGCCGTTTTGTACTTCAGCCTGGCCGGAGGTCCTGGGGTGTCCACGGGGGGCAGGGTAGCATAGGGCAGGGCTGCCCCGTGCTCTTTTTGCAACAGCAAGAGAGTGGGCAGCCGCCCCAAGCCCCCCCCAAGAGGACCAGGCTGTCCGCGTCCCAGAGGCGGGGCAGGAGGCCGGCCCCGCCCCAGAGGCTGGCCAGGTGGTGGTGGCCAGCCCGGGGTCACGAGGCCGGCCACTCCCCCTGAGGCTGGCCAGGGTGGTGGCGGGCAGCCCTGGGCACGAGGCCCTGCCCCGCCCCAGAGGCTGGCCAGGTGGTGGCGGCCAGCCTGGGACACGAGGTCTCGGCGGGCCCCTCCCCTGAGGGCTGGCCAGGTGGTGGCGGCCAGCCCGGGGAAGGAGGCCGGACCCGCCCCTGAGGCTGGCCAGGTGGTGGGCGGCCAGCCCGGGGAAGGATAGCCTGGGCCTGTGGGTCTCGGCCCCCAGCCCGGAGGAGGGGCAAAAGGAGGCCAGGAGCCAGTCGAGCGCCCACGACCCCCGCGGAGGACGAGGGAGCGGGGGCTCGTCCTCCGAGGAGTGGGAGGAAGGGAGTGGTTGGCCCCTTCCCCACCACCACAGCGCCAACTCCCCCCAGCCAGGGAAGGCCTCGCCAGGGGAGGGGCAGGGCTTGGAAGCAGGTTGTCCTACGGCCTGTGGGACAACCTGCTCGCCATTGCACAGACCCTGTCCCTCACCCTGGTGGTGTACTCCGCCCCTGCTGGACTACTTCCCTGACTGAGGGGGGGCAGCCGGCCCCACAGGGCAGTCGGCTGCCCGGAGGGGGGAGGGGGGGAGTGGGGGGGAGGGGATAGGTTAGGTGGGAGGGGGGAGGGGGGGGAGGGGGGAGGGGATAGGATAGGTGGGAGGGGGGGAGGGGGGAGGGAAGACAGCCGGGATGGGGGGAGGGAGTGCTGTCTTGGGAGGGGGGAGGGGGAAAGGGGTAGGTTAGGTTAGAATAGGTTAGGTTAGGTTAGGTTAGGTTAGCTTAGGTTAGGTTAGGTTAGGGTAGGTTAGGTTAGGTTAGATTAGGTTAGGGTAGGTTAGGTTAGTTTAGGTTAGGTTAGGTTAGGTTAGATTAGGTTAGGGTAGGTTAGGGTAGGGTAGGTTAGGGTAGGTTAGGTTAGTTTAAGTTAGGTTAGGTTAGGTTAGATTAGGTTAGGGTAGGTTAGGGTAGGGTAGGGTAGGGTAGGGTAGGGTAGGGTAGGTTAGGTTAGGTTAGGTTAGATTAGGTTAGGTTAGGTTAGATTAGGTTAGGTTAGGTTAGGTTAGATTAGATTAGGTTAGGTTAGGTTAGATTAGGTTAGGTTAGGTTAGGTTAGATTAGGATAGGTTAGGTTAGGTTAGGTTAGATTAAGCTATCAGGACAAGTAAATAACAACACCGCCGTGTGCGGCGGCCATCATGTGAGCAATGCACGTATTTTCGTGACCACCTGCTGCCTTGGCAGAGACAGAGCGAGAGAGAGGGAATCACGTTTTTTGCATGGCCAGTTTTCCTTTGTTTCTTCTTCGCATATTTTATTATTCGCATATTTATTACCAAATTACTCGAGAATGAGCCTTATTGGAAGCTAAGGGAAAATAAACTGAATGATCGAAGTATGGGAACATTAATATACGTACTTGAAAATGTACCTTATGGAAAGTATAGGAAAATTAACCGTATGATCGAAGTAGGGGAAAATAAATAAAGCTACCCGAAAAACAACATTATTGAAAGTTATAGGAAAATAAACCGTATGATCGAAGTATTGGAAAATAAACCTTATAGCAAAGGAAGTGGGAGCAAAACGTCTCTCTCTCTCCTTCAATTAGAGAGAGAGAGAGAGAGAGAGAGAGAGAGAGAGAGAGAGAGAGAGAGAGAGAGAGAGAGAGAGAGAGAGAGAGAGAGAGAGAGAGAGAGAGAGAGAGAGAGAGAGAGAGCGCATACCTTGATTTATGCCTCGTTAGTCAGGTGATTTGATGCATCTCTATTCTGTCCACCTCCCTAATCTCCATCTCTCTCTCTCTCTCTCTCTCTCTCTCTCTCTCTCTCTCTCTCTCTCTCTCTCTCTCTCTCTCTCTCTCTTAGTGTTGGGGTAAAGTTAAAAGCAAAGACGGCAGGCGGCATCCCTCTTCATCTCCCTCACCTGATTAATGCTAATTGGACCTTAACTTAAACTCGCGGCCAGGTGTACTCTGACCAAGAGATAAGCTCACTACTCAAAAAAATCCTCCCCACCTTCTCCTCCTCCTCCTCCTCCTCCTCCCCACGCCCCTCCCCTCACTCATTACCATCCTTCAGCGGCCTGGAATGCGCGCACTTAAATCAGCGTGAGTGGACATCGGTGGGCTGCGGGGAAAGTTCCTAGAGGCTTGCTGCAGGAGGGCGGAAGGGATGAGGGGCGCGGGGTAGTGGTGAGAAAGAAAGGAGTGTAGGCATGATGAGTTTGGTTGGAAAATTGTGAAAAGAAAGAAAGGAATACGGATAATGAAATATTAGTTAAAACAAAAATAGAAAAAAATGAATAAAAAGGTACAAGGATGAAAAATAACGAAATCTGAAAAAAAAGGAAGCAAATGTGGAAAAATGGAATAGCACTGTGAGTGAAGCTTGGCAGTGATTCCCCGCGTGGTAATTCGCATTAATTAGTGGAAGGTGTTACACAATTCTGTCTAAAACACGTCTGCTTGGAAAAAATACATATTCTCTCTCTCTCTCTCTCTCTCTCTCTCTCTCTCTCTCTCTCTCTCTCTCTCTCTCTCTCTCTCTCTCTCTTCCTCTCTCTCTCTTCTTCCCCTCTCTCTCTCTCTCTCTCTCTCTCTCTCTCTCTCTCTCTCTCTCTCTCTCTCTCTCTCTCTCTCTCTCCTGCGTGGCCAGATAAGCTGTAGCCAGTATCACTTTACTAAAACACTTGTTACGCAGCCTGGAATGTTCAGGAGCTCATCACGAGGCAACACAACTAGCGAGGCAAGGAGAGAGGCAAGGACGGACAGACCAGACGGACGGACGAACGGAGGGAGGGAGGGAGGGAGGGAGGGAGTCTGGTGTGTAATAGGCTGATGTACTATTCATGCCTAGACGCTCGGGGACTGCTCCTGCTGTTGCCGTGAAATTCTCCGCCACACCAATATTATTACCCCAATAT
Organism: Scylla paramamosain; assembly: GCF_035594125.1. Lineage (NCBI taxonomy): Eukaryota > Metazoa > Arthropoda > Malacostraca > Decapoda > Portunidae > Scylla > Scylla paramamosain. The sequence continues at coordinate 1,446,533 of NW_026973672.1, forward strand.
GACCCCCTTCAATTATGTTGTTGTTGTTATTGTTGTTGTTCTCTCTCTGTGTGTGTGTGTGTGTGTGTGTGTGTGTGTGTGTGTGTGTGTGTGTTTCATAACAATTTGACATGGCAGGATGCAAAACGTTTCTCAGTAATGAGCGTGTTCACATCCTTCTTCCCGCCACGAAAAAAATAGAACACCTAAGACGCCACGGCAGTGAGAGAGAGAGAGAGAGAGAGAGAGAGAGAGAGAGAGAGAGAGAGAGAGAGAGAGAGAGCACTTCTACGTTCTCATGTCGTCATGTTGCACAAGTTATTCAAGAGTGGCATTCACTAATTCACCAGCACGACCTGTCAGTACACCGAGCACACGCTTCCTGGAAAATGCTGCAAATCCTTCCCATGATACTACGTGTTTATGAAAAGCAATGCTTCTCATCAGCAGCAGCCCCTTGCTTTCAGATTCATGGGGTGAGTTTTGCATTAACTGCTTCTCCCGAGCGGACGTGTTTCCATTACTTCATATCTAACTCAAGCAGTCTCCACCAATATGTTAACACTTTGCCTAATTTGTGGTTCATGTTCCTTCATTACTTTCATCGAGCAACTGTCGCCACACAGTGAAATGCTCTCGTCGTTAAATGCAAGGTTTTCATTACATTTCACATTATTCTAACCTTTAACAGAGAGAGAGAGAGAGAGAGAGAGAGAGAGAGAGAGAGAGAGAGAGAGAGAGAGAAAAGAGAGAGAGAATGATGAAGCGAATAGCTTTGCCTTGAGCTTGTTCAACACTGCCGCGTGGCTGGCTGGCTGTGTTGTGTGATCCGTGTATGTATTAGCGCGTCTGGCGCGACACGTTTCGCTTATATACTAGTTTATAGCCGTGCCTGTGACTGCAGGAGATCCACGCCACACGCCGTGTTCCTTTGTATATGAAACTGCAATGGTTTAGTTTTTACGAGCACATCAAAGAGCCGCACGTCTCATTAAGTGTTTTTACAGCGGACCGCTTGCAAGGGAGGATTGCTTGTTTACAGCAAGTAATTTAATTAAAGATTCATGTTATAACCTTCACTGTTTTAATTAAATCATGGTCATAAGAGTTGAGGGTAATGAGCAGCATGTACGTAGCTCTTTGTGTGACGCTCGGTGAGACATGCAACACTGTCTGTCTGTCGGTCTGTCTGTCTGTCGGTAGTGGGAGTTAACACGATACTTGGGAACACTGCGCCGACTCCTTAAGCAGTCAAGGCCTAAGTGAAACACGGGATTCATTGTCCGAAGCACCAACGACACGAGATGGCAACCCAAACACACACACACACACACACACGTGGTAATGGCTCTCCCGCCCACCTCATCTCAGCAAATGTTTGTTGGCAGTTTTCCACATTAATAGGCCGCAATTTTCCTTAAGTAAAGTCGTCTTGGTCTCGTTCGGAGTAAATTACCATCATCACAGTAGTTTGTAGTTTATTTTTTCATCCAACACTCTCAGACTTCCCCACACGTCATATTGGCAATTCTCTCCTTCCCCCACCATTCTCCTCTCTCTCTCTCTCTCTCTGCCGTCAACCACAACGTGCACACCTTCCCTCCTCTCCTCACCTCAGACTCTGTTGACTGATAACTAACGTGCTTAATTTCCCATTGGTTTGTACCGGAACTCCGCCAGTCCCTACGCACCACAGATGACAACTCTGCTAACGCCTGTCAGCCTCCAGTGATCCCTCGTTACAAACTTTTCTGGACCCTGACCGGAGGAGGCAATGAGTGTTGTTCTGTCTGCCTGCCTGGCCGTGAATAGGCTGCTGAGCTGCCCGCTAGGTATCCTTACAGACCTCAGACCTTGCCGTATTGCTCGAAATTAAACCAAGTACTGCTAGTTAATTCAGACGGGTCGCAATTACTATGGACTCGTGGAAGACCAAAGCTTTTCCGCTCGAATCAAGGTCTTAACGAAGGCGATTGAAACACCTCCACCGAACCCAAGTGAAGGCGAGCAGACGGAGTGGCGGGCAGGAGTGGTGGGTCAGTGGCTTCTTACCTTGACCTCCGTGAACACAGGTGACGGCACACTTACCTGCAAAGAAAAGGGATTATCAGCACGGTTGTTATATTCTACCTGAGTACAGCCTTACTGTATTTTTTTTTTATGTGTGCATATTTGTTACATTAAGAGTGTCGAGCTGATGACGAGCCAGCTTTGACTTAAATAAAGCGTAGAAATTGCAGTGAAAGGAATATGAAAAGTAACAAGTTAGACTACGGAAAGTAACAAATAAAGATCAAGGAACGTTTGTCCGCCATCTTCCTTTCCATCATCACATCCACCCTTTCAAAAAATAGCATTATAAAAGCCATACTATAACTTTTTTCCTCCCGTCAAATAAAGTCGCCATTTCCTATTTCAGTGGAGAGCCTGTGAGCTGCAAACACCACAACTTCACGGCGCCTTTGTCCCCCCTCGCCTGGCTGGTTGTCTTGCATCTCTCCGACACTCCAATTCGTGACTCAGCCTCCACTCGTCCGTGAATCCCCGATGCACCCTCACCACCACTACCTTTATCATCACCGCCCCTTCAATAGATTGGCTTCTGAGGGCAGCTCCATTGTCCCTAACCCCTCTCTGTCCGGATTACGTTGCGTCTATTTTTGTTTGTAATGATTTATTTCTATGTGTTTGTTCTGTCATTGTCTTCCTTCACACACACATACACACTCTCTCTCTCTCTCTCTCTCTCTCTCTCTCTCTCTCTCTCTCTCTCTCTCTCTCTCTCTCTCTCTGTATATATATATATATATATATATATATATATATATATATATATATGTATATATATATATATATATATATATATATATATATATATATATGCCTCCACTCCCTCAATCCCTCCCTTTTCCTCGCAGCCAAAAGGTCAATGGCATCAAGGCAAATCTAATCTTCATGTTTTGAGTTGCGGAACCTTTCAAAACCATTACTGGTGAGGCAGAGAGAGAGAGAGAGAGAGAGAGAGAGAGAGAGAGAGAGAGAGAGAGAGAGAGAGAGAGAGAGAATGCGACAGGAAACAAAAAGTAAATAAAAAAAATGAATAAATAAAAAGATATATTAATTTTAGGTCCACTTCTGTAAACATGGCGGGGCACGAAACCTGAGGCGGCGTGCTAAATGGTATATATTCTGACATTTGTTTTGTCCATTTGTTTCTGTCTCATTAGGCCGCTAATGACACGCCGGTACTGAGGAGGAGGGGCGGGAGAGGGTGCGGGAGCTCAGGGAGAGAGGGGAAGGAAGGGAGGGAGGTTCACTTATTACGCTCAACACATAGCCATTAAGAGTTTCATTTGCAATCGGCAGGATAAAGAAAATAGGTACAGGTTATAGCAAATCACGGAGGCCGAGGCAGGGGTGTGTGGGTGCAGGTGGGTGGCGGACGAGGCGGGGTGGGGATGTGCGGGTGGAGGTGGGTGGCGAGGTGAGGCGGAGATGTGCGGCTGCAGGTGGGCGGCAGAGAGAGAGAGAGAGAGAGAGAGAGAGAGAGACTATAACTGAGATGCAGGAAACTTCTAAATGAAAAACAACAAGTTCTGTCGCCTTTACTAATAAGAATGTATCCTCTCTCTCTCTCTCTCTCTCTCTCTCTCTCTCTCTCTCTCTCTCTCTCTCTCTCTCTCTCTCTCTCTCTCTATCTCTCTTCGTGGCGGTCAGAAAGAGCTGGCTGGCACTACAATAGGCTTTGGTTGAAATGTTCCAGTTATACTCTCTAACTGCACTTAAATAACTAACTTTTCCAATATGGCAACACGTGATTGCCCAGAACACTCCCTCAACCCTCCCCCTCTTTCCTTCCCGAGTGACGGCAGGCGGAGGCACGGGCGGTGAGACGTGATGAGAGGAGTAGTGGCAGTGATGGGCGGGCCTGGTGATGTATGGAATAATGCGTGGTGTTGACAAAGAATGGGATGAGAGGTGAGTGATGGTGGTGAATACGCGTCTAACACAAGGACAAAACAAACAAGTACACACAACACCAAACAAACAAGGAATGCAACCAAGCCTCGGGTCTCCTTCACCAGCGAACAATTGCTGTATTTCACAAGGCAACACAACAAGGGGACATTTAACAAGCACTTAGGAATAACGAATCACATGCAGCTTCTTACCTGCTATCCTGCCTATCTGCTAATTTTCTACTGGTATTCTGTCTTTTTCTTTGTTATTATTCTTCCTTCACTTTTATGTTCCCTCTCACGCCGCCTCCTGCTGCCTGATCAGCCTCGTGTGGGTGCCGCTCATACCCCCTCCTGTTCTCGTCACCTTTACTCTGCTCTCCACTATAATATTATTTTCCTCCTCCTCTCTCAAAGCTTCCTCTCTGGCCATGTCCTTTTACCTTCCTTATTTACTTCATCCCTGTCATCTCATATTCCTACTTTTCCTCTTTCCTTTCTTCCTTCGCGGCTCAGTTTTACGCTACACACATCTCATGCCTCCCTGCTCACTACAAACCTGCTGACACTTTTACTCTTGTCACAGCACGGTGGCTTTTCCTTCCTGCTTTCCTGCGTGACTCCTTTTATGTTCGCTTTTATTCCTACTTTCACACTCTTGTCTCTCCTTCCCTCCTTTACTTCCCTTTCCCTGCCTCGCCGCGGTCGCCATCAACGCTCCCTCAAGGCTCTGCCGCGGGAAACCTTAGCCTTGCCATCTCCTTTTCGCCTCCATCATTCTCAACACACTCCGCCTTCCTCTCTAAACACACTCAGCTCGCCTCTCACACTTGTGCATGTCGTCTTCGCTCATCACCACCACTCCCTCACTCACTGTCTTCCTCACCTCACGCTAGTCCCTCTCTTCCTCCTCCTCGTCCTCCTCCTCCTCCTCCTCCTCCTCCTCCTCCTCCTCCTCTTCTTCCTTCCCTATTGCTCATAAAAGTTGCCCTGTTTTCTTTACAACCCCTCGGACGAATCTTTTATTCCTGCAGCTTCATAACCACTTTCCGTCACATTCTCTCTCTCTCTCTCTCTCTCTCTCTCTCTCTCTCTCTCTCTCTCTCTCTCTCTCTCTCTCTCTCTCTCTCTCTCTGTCTGTCTGTCTGTCTGTCATTTTTTTTCTGATAGACACTCCAAGTTTCCTTTTTCCATTTCCAGCTGTCTCCAGCATCTATTTCCTTCAAAAGTTCTTCCCTTTCTTCGTGGCATGGAATCTTTCAAGCTCACCAGAGTTTCCTTAAAGTTTCCCAGGTTGGTTTCCTTCAACACTTCCCGCCACAAGACAAAAATACGGATCTTCAAATTCTTGAGGATATTTCGCAGCCAAAGTTACACATTTCCTAAGAAAAAGTTGTCCTCTACTTCACAGCATCTTTTTCTTCTTTTCTGTCCCTTTCCTTTGACGATGAGACTCACTCCACACCTCACCACCATCGTCACACCGCCAAGATCGTTCACCACACCACCAGCAGTATTCGCTACACCGCAAGGAGCTTTACACTAATAATCACCACCACTGACCTCAACACGCCAGCCGCCACGAAGCCTTGTTGCACTAACCACGCCACCACCGCACTGTTAGCCACGCCTCCACGGACCTTTCAAGTCTTCAGCACATAACACGCATCATCGAACACTTCGCCGTACAAGGTTCATCAGAATCTAACTCTGTCTCCCATCTTCATATTCAGGTTCTCTATTTTACAGCTACGCGCGCATAGGAAGAAGCCTCCGCCGTCCTCCCCCGCCACTCCTGCCGCTCCTGCCACGCCCTGCCTTCATTATCTCTTGCAATGGAAGCTTCATGCTCTTATTTTAACTTAAGAAGAGACACTGTCATATTCGATGCAAACTCCTTCTCCTGCCTCTTACTCCTCCTACCTCCACCTCCTCCTCCTCCTCCTCCTCCTCCTCCTCCTCCTCCTCCTCCTCCTCCTCACGCAGGTACAAATGATGTTGAAAACACTAGGTCTGAAGAGCTCATGGAAAAGTTCAAGAAGATGATACAGCGCTTCAAAACTAAATCCAATAATATTATTGTTTCAGGTATCCTCCCCCGCATCAGGGCACCGGCTGTCTTCTACAACAGAGCCTTCAGCACTAACAGCCGTCTCCGTTCTCTTTGCACAGAGGAAGGTGTAGACTTTGTTAATCTATGGGACAACTTTTATAATAAACCTTCTTTATTTCAGCCGGATGGTTTACACCTAAATGGAATTGGAGCAGCACGACTTGGTAGACTCCTTAGTAATAAAGTTTCTATTTTCAGACCAAAAAACGACCAGCAAGATCGTGTAGCCCCAGGCTCTTAGTAGCCTCCTCGCGCAACCCAACCTCCATGTGCAACACTATAAAAGCTTGCCTAATCAACGCTCGCAGCCTTAGAAATAAATTTTCAGATTTAGAAACCCTGGCAGCTGTAGAAAACTACCACATTATTGGTATTACTGAATCTTGGCTGAACTCTGCAAACAGAGACTTTCTTGCGGAATACAACTTGCCAGGTTATGAAATGTTCGGCAGTGAAAGAAAAGACAGGATAGGTGGCGGTGTATTGCTGTATGTAAAAGCCAGTCTTCAGCCAACCATACTAAAAACCGAAAAGATTAACAATATAGATTCAGTCTTCTTGCATTTAAGAGTACGTTCTAAGAAAACTGCTATAGGTCTTATTTATAGGCCTCCGGTTCACAATGTTTCCTCTGATAAGAATTTACAAGATCAAATCACTGAAATAAGTAACACTTTTGATACAGTCATCTGTGGAGACTTCAATCTACCTGTTAACTCATGGGGAAATCCACTTAACTCTCACTCTGGTCACGACTTGTATAATAATTTATTAGAATGTTCCCTAAAGCAACACGTTCAAGGACCCACACGAGGTGACAACATATTAGATCTTGTTCTTTCAACAAACGATGACTTAATATCTAACGTTAATATTGGTCCTGAATTTAGTACAAGTGACCACAAGATTGTCTCCTTTAACATCAACCTTCAAGCATATAAGGACATTGTTAGCAACGAAAAAGTTTTCATATATAAAAAAGGAGACTACGAGAGACTCAGGTCAATTCTTTCTGTCGCAGATTGGAACGCTGAACTTGGCGAAAGTAACATTGAGGAATCATGGGCGAAATTTAAGTACATTTTAGAAGATGCTGTGAAGACATGTATCCCTATGCGTAAAAGACGTCCATGCAAGAGAAATAAACCTAAATGGTGGACAAACAAGATTGAGTCACAACTACTGCAGAAAAATCGTGCCTACCGTAAATATTTGTCCTCTCAGAATGAGGCTGATAAACTAGAATACGACAGACTCCGACGCGAATCAAAAAAGCTCATTAGACACAGTAAGAAAAATCTAGAAATGTATATTGCAAGCATTGCTAAATCCAATCCCAAAGAATTTTACAGTTACGTTCGAAATAAAAAAGTCCTTACATCTCACATTAATCACATTACACTAGATAACGGTAATTTTGTCACCGGAGAAACTCAGATCGCGGACACACTGAATGATTATTTTGCTTCAATTTTTACAGAGGAAAATACTCATACAATCCCCGAACCACTCCTTATGCTCCACAACATAACCCCCTTACGTGTCTGCGTTTTTCATGAAAACGAGATAATCAAAGTAATTGATAAGATGAAAACTGACAAAGCCCCCGGCCCAGATGGTATTGCACCACGTGTCTTGAAAGAAACTAAATTCCAAATTTGTAAGCCCCTTTCGTTGCTTTTCACCAAATCATTTAACTGCGGTAAGGTTCCCGAGGATTGGAAGTTAGCTAACGTTACCCCTATAGAAAAGAAAGGCGATAATTCACTTCCAAGTAACTACAGACCTATCAGCCTTACATCTGTAGTATGTAAACTAATGGAAACAGTAATTCGCAATAATTTAGTGAACTTTCTAGAGGAAAATGATTTAATCAATGACTCGCAGCATGGCTTCCGAAACAGACGTTCTTGTCTAACAAATCTGCTTGATTTCTTTTATGATGTTTTCACCATGTACGACGAAACAAAGGCAGTAGATATAGTGTATCTAGATTTTCAAAAAGTTTTTGACAAAGTTCCCCATAAGCGGCTACTAGCTAAATTGAAGTCACATGGTATAAATGGAAAACTTCTCAATTGGCTTGAAGACTGGCTGTCTGAGAGAAAACAGCGCGTTGTTTTAAATGGTAAATTTTCAAACTGGCGAGAAGTTCTAAGTGGTGTACCACAGGGATCAGTGCTCGGCCCTGTTCTTTTCCTTATTTACGTTAATGATATCGATGAGGGTCTCACCTGCAAAGTATCTAAGTTCGCTGATGATACAAAAATAATGAATAAAGTAGTCACGTCTGAGGATAAAAGAAAATTACAATCTGATCTTGACCACTTAGCCACTTGGTCAGACAAGTGGCAGATGAGCTTCAATGTAGATAAATGTAAAGTGTTGCACATTGGTAATAACAACGATCACACTGATTACTTAATGAACGGTACCGAGCTTCTTAAGGTTAAGGAGGAAAAGGACTTGGGTGTTATAATTACCTCAGACCTCAAGTCAAGTAAACACTGCTCGGAAGTAGTTAAAACAGCAAATAAATTGGTTGGGTTTATTGGTAGGACTTTCGAATTCAAATCAGAAGGGGTAATTCTCACATTGTTTAATACACTTGTCCGACCTCTACTTGAGTATTGCGTCCAGTTCTGGTCACCCCATTACAGGAAAGATATAGACAAGCTGGAGAGAGTCCAAAGAAGAGTTACCAAGTTGATCCCACGACTGCGGAACAAGCCTTATGAGGAGCGCTTGAGGGAACTCACTCAACTTGTTCAGTTTAGAGAAACGGCGAATGCGAGGTGACTTAATTGAATTGTTTAAGATGTGTCGGGGCTTTGATAACGTAAATGTAAACAACTATCTCATCATTGACAGTTCCAACACCACTCGAAATAATGGCTACAAGATTATAGGTAAGCGTTTCAGATCAGACGAGGCTAAGTATTATTTCTTTAATAGAATTGTAAATGTCTGGAACTCTCTCCCAGCACATATTGTCGATAGTAACACAATAGAAACTTTTAAACAAAGGTTGGACAATCACCTCGCAGCAACCCCTCATATAACGTACTTTGCGCCTACATAAAATGTTTTTTAGTTAGTGTAGTGAATAGTATAATTTCTCTTTCATCCTTTCCTATCACATCTTAGCCTTTCCTCCTCCCTATACTCTCCTGTTTTTCCTTCCTTGATCTCTAGTGTCCTCCATCCTCTAACTCTTAGAATCTGTAGTGGTAGTGGTAGAATAGACACACAGACAGCCTCGTTAGGCCCAGTAGGGCTGTTGCTGTCTGTTCTTTCCTTTGTATTCCTTTGTATTCCTCCTTCTCCTCCCCCACGGGCAGCTCGGCAGGGACGTGCACGCACCCGGCCTGACATCCAGCTATGAATACCACAAGACCTGCTTTGCATATTTCCCGTGACGATGCAGGAAGGCCCACCCCACACCCACGCCCCCCGGAATGGAGAGGCCCGCCCCACGCACCCCGGGGATGGGGAGACCCACCCCACGCCCACCCCAGGGGAGGGACACCTCATGTTTTGTGAGTGATATGTTTGGACTGCACAAACCTTCTTTTTGTTACGCCCCGCTGCCTTAAAACGTTCACGAAGGATGGAAGGTTACATCGCACTGGCAGCACAACGTGGGACAATTGGTGACCAGGCTGCCGCACACCCCCTCCTGCTTGCTGCTGCTTGCACACATCCGGCACTCACGGTGACTGAGGGCACGTGTGGCTGCAGCGATCCATGGGGAAAACACCACCACAGAACACAAAGGTCAACCTGTTTTCCCTCGTTTGTGACCACCGAGCAAACATGTTCCGGATTTACATCACAGCGCGACAAAAGACATCACGAGATTCATGAATGTGCTCACGTCTGCTGCACGATAAACTCTTCTCAGCACCAGGCAAGGCCACGCGACCCTCGAGGGGTATGCGGCGGAAAACAAGGTGACGCGTCTTCCTTCAAATGACATAACTACCAAACCACTCGTCTGTAATTTGCTAGTTTTCATATGCTGAGTGTCTAACTCACTCTCTCTCTCTCTCTCTCTCTCTCTCTCTCTCTCTCTCTCTCTCTCTCTCTCCATTCACTTGATCACTACCACCACCACCACCACTACTACCAATACCACTATTACTATTAGCACCACACTATCACACTCATAATACACACACACACACACACAGCCAGTCTATCTCTCTAATCCTTCCTCCATGTCATATTCTCACTCCCTCCTACTTTTCCTCACTTTTCTCCTTCTCAATGCATCCCTTGCCTCCCCCTGGCTGAGGTGAGACGGGTGGGGGATGAAGGAAGGTCTGGGGCAGATGGAGGAAAGTGAAGTGGTGGAGGAAATTGGAGGAGTTCCACCAATAGGTGTGGAAAAAGCTAAGAAATTTTGTCACGGATGTGTTAGAAGAAGGACTGGAGGAGGAGGAGGATAGAGAGAGAGAGAGAGAGAGAGAGAGAGAGAGAGAGAGAGAGAGAGAGAGAGAGAGAGAGAGAGAAATGTTAGTACCGTTAAGTTACAATATCCTATTACACACACACACACACACATACACACACACACAGGGCAGAGGAAGGAGAGGTAAAGTGGTGGGCAGTGACACAGGCACGGGGTTGGGAGAGGGCAGGGAGGAGCAGGCTGGGGAGAAGGAGGGTTTTCATGGTGGGGGCTCTGAACGGGCCTGCAATCCTTCAACTTATTTGAGACATTTTTGGGTTATTTATCTATTTTCATGGTTCACTCTGGCTTTCCTTCACGTCTGAATCTAAAAACACCCGAAAGTTCAGCTAAAATATTGATGTACAGACAGGGAGGGAGGCAGGGGAAAATGTGCCGCTCAGCCCTTATATTTACGTAGCGCAATACACACACACACACACACACACACACACACAGTCCTACCCGAAGATCAGTCTGAGCTCTTTCCGTAGGGGAACGGCTTGCTGGGTGACAAGCAGTGTGTGTGAATCACACACACACACACAGTGGCGGCCAAGGGGAAAGGTCTGATGACGTCGCGTTTTCGGAGTGTGCGCTCTGAACGGGGCACTACTCAATGTCTTATTTGAGGCACTTTTGGGGTTGTTTATCTATTTCCGTGGTCAATTCTCTTTTTTCTTCACTTCAAGTCTGGAAACACTGGGGAGTTTAGCTGAATATTGATGTACAGACAGAGAGGGAGGCAGGGAAAATGGCCGTCTCGAAGCTTATATTTACGTAACGTAATTCATTATGAAAATCGCGAAAAGAAAGAAGACGCCCAGACAGGAATGCACTACATTTTCTGACTTACTCTTTACTTTAACTAATACACAAAATATAAAAACATTACCGAACTCAGTAATAATAACGAAAACTCCAAAAAACAATCTAACTTTTAAGAACGGTACCACAAAAACACAATAATATCGAGAAAGGAAACACAGCCAGACTAGATTATATTACAGATTCTAAATACAAAATTTTTTTTACTTTCCAGATAAATAAAGAAAACACCAATTCCTCATCGTATAAAGAGAATAATTTTTCATATCCAGTACCGAACTTATTCTAAATTTGAAAATTCGAACTGCGAGACTAGATTTTATTGGATGTTATTACTTGGTACATGTTTCTTATATTTTTTTAAGTCTTAAATTAAATACCAATGCAAAAACCTACGCGTGCCGGTAAAAAAAAGTGAAATTAAATAAAGTGAAGAAGTTGTTATTTTGTCGACAAACAAAAGCACAGCTAGAACAGATCTTATTATATTTTATAATTTAGTATGTCTTTCTATTAATAAATTAAATATCAAAACAATGACAACTCCATCAATAAAAGGAAAATAATAATATGTTGCCAAAAAGGTTTTTTTCCTCGTCTTTTCCTTTCCGTACCTCCTCCTCCTCTTCCATACCCCTCATACTCCAAATCCCCCCTCCACCACCCCCTACTCCGCATCTAGGAAAACACCTGGAAACACCTGGAAAACCCTAGAAATTATGCTAAATACTGACAGGGAGAGACGGAAACTTGTTACCTTCGGCTTATCTGTGCGAGGCTCGGGGGGACTGGGCGCCAAGGATACTGTGTGTGTGTGTGTGTGTGTGTGTGCGTGAGGCAAAACGATAGAAATGCTAGTTGGATGGGTGATTGCTCTCAGGTCCTACTGAACCTCACATCGACGCCACGAAAGGATGAGTGGGCGGGGTATCCATCATGACATCTAGTCTCGCTGCCAGTGCCTGTACTCGTAAATTTTAGCAAGTTTACATTGGCTCTATTATGAAGATACGAGACCAAAGCATATTTTTGCCAGTCAGCTCGGGGTATCAAACATTCACTGCCAAAACAGCATCCTCATCCGACGCTCTCTTAAGATTTTATTTGCTAACAGGACAGGACACGGCACCTCAAACCTTTGGTAACATACTAAAACCAGAATTATGAGACATTTCTGCCAGAAACTCCACTACTTTCAATAGGCTTTTAATAGGCTCTACATGAAATTGAGGATTTTTTATCTTTTATTTTTTTATGATTCTCGTGATAGATTAACAAGATTTCTACATTATTAACTGGGGAATCACTCTTCAAATATTCGGCTAATGACCTCTGTGACCTTTGAAAACAGTTGTGATGAGAGAGGGAAGCGTTTCAGGCCTAAGACAGGGAAAGGCCTCTAACTCACGCCTCTCCCCTTTTATCCCTCCTCCGTAACCTCTGACATTGCTGACAGCTCCCTCGCCCCCCTCCACTCGCTTCTCTCAGCTGTAGCTCGCCCTCCTCTCCCCTCGCTGTCACTGAGCTAAGATGTGCAAGACTCCTCCCCTGATGCAATATTCCTGTGTGAACTCTTGTCATCACCACGTTCTTTAAAGGTGGAATCTCTCTCTCTCTCTCTCTCTCTCTCTCTCTCTCTCTCTCTCTCTCTCTCTCTGCACCGCGCAAGATCAAGACAAACAAGCAGGACGTGGCCGAGATGGATCCCGCGATACTCGGCTAACTCGCTTCCTTGGGCCTCGTCTTGTCCCGCTCAGCCAGGGCGACTTGCGGCGGCGCGGCTTGCAAGGACACACTGCACAGCTTCGAGCAAGACTCCCCGCTCAGTTTTATTGGTGGTGTGTTTACAGATACAGCAAGAAACATAATTATAAGCAAATACATGAGTAGTTACACGACGCGACACGAATACAGGGAAGTAAAGATGGAGGAGACGATAATAAGGTTAATCAATCAAGTAAGGTACGGTAGATGATTTGTACAGGTGAGATAAGGTGTACAGGTGAGATAAATGGGGAGAGTCACAAGAAAGAAGACGAGAAAAAATAGAAAATAAAAGTTATAAAGAACATGAACGGTAGCGACGGCTGCATGCTGTAACCCATCACCCTGCACCCCATCACCTGTCTGTCTATCACCCACCACCCAACACCTGTCCACCCATCATCCCATCACCTCCCTACCCATCACCCCATCAGCTCGGCAAGGGCGGCGCGTCCCTCAGTGATGAAAGACGCCCCAAGATTAACTGGCAAGACAAGATGGCAGAATAATGGTGCTGATCAAAGGCGCGGGTGGCAGGAGCGGAAAAACTGGACGGCTAATTTGCCTGCGATGTCTCAAGACCCTCTCCTGCCGTCCGTCCCCCCCTTCCCTCCCTGCCGCTGCTGTCCTGTCCAGCTCCCTCATGAACCACACAACACTCAACACTCCACTGGCATGGAGGAAGGAAGGAAAGAACATTCTCTCTCTCTCTCTCTCTCTCTCTCTCTCTCTCTCTCTCTCTCTCTCTCTCTCTCTACTCAGACCTTAGATTAATACTCATTACAGGATAGCTCTGCCTTTTTTCCTCATCTATCTTTCCCGTCCTTTTCCATTTCCACGCCCTAATTATGTATATTTTTCTTCCATTTCCACGCCTTAATTATGTATATTTTTCTTCCATTTCCACGCCTTAATTATGTATATTTTTCTTCCATTTCCACGCCTTAATTATGTATATTTTTCTTCCATGTCCACGCCTTAATTATGTATATTTTTCTTCCATTTCCACGCCTTAATTATGTATATTTTTCTTCCATGTCCACGCCTTAATTATGTATATTTTTCTTACATTTCCACGCCTTAATTATGTATATTTTTCTTCCATGTCCACGCCTTAATTATGTATATTTTTTTTTTCCCAGACGTACAGTGATACAGAAAAATATTCTTACTAAAATTGCCCGTGTCATTTTGACTCAACGAACGAAAAAATACGGAAAATATTGTTTAAGAGAGAGATGCACTGGTAGCCCTGCAGGGTGTCGGTACACCTGAGCGTCTCGAAATTTCTGCATTCGAGTCCCTCAAGATGCAAAGTAACAATACCAACACGCGTGTCTTACGAAGTCTCCATACTGAATGGCTATGGAATGCCGGAGGTTGGCTGACGTCCACTTTGCATCTGATATCTGTGATCAACGACTCAAAGATTCGAATCCCGATGTGATGCGCAACACGCCTTCGTGACGTTTCAGACGTTTCAGACAGCCAGGCTTGCCAGCTATTCCGAAATTGATAGAATCACTCCATATTTTTCTTGAATTAAGCGTTCATGAGAGTAAGAATAATTTTGTGTACTTGGTAAGTCTTGACACACACGCGCCGCCACGATCCGTGGTGCGAGGCTCCAGAACCACAGCATTCTGCACCCAGCAGGGGAGTCGTCTTCTTTTGTCGTGTGTTTGTCTTCGTGTTGGGTTGTGTTTACACTCACCATGACCTCGAACTTCCCAAGCCAGGCGTCACTCTCCTTTCGTTTATCCATCACTGCCTCAATTCTTTTTTTCTTCTTTGTTTCCATTTCAATCTTTCCTTCCCGCACGCTCCATCAACGCTCCTTTCTTTGTGCTTATCATAGTTTTTTTTTTTTTTTTTTTAGTGGTTATATTTTTTTGTTTCCGTCGCTTCCCACGCTTCCCACGTGACTCACAAAACGTGACAGTCTATGTAATACCTACACACACACACACACACACACACACACACACACACACACACACACACAAAACTTCTATCTTCTGCTTGCCGTGAAGCACTGAAGCTACACTCGGGCACACACTGTTCTGTGTGGAAGTCAGAGACAGTGTGCGGCGAGGACAGCTTATTCTCACTGACTGAATAGACCTCGTGACGCAACACCGAAAGGCGATTAGTCTTGATCTTGAAAGTCAGCTGGAGCGGGACATTAATTTGTTATTATTGGGAGTAAGTTTGAGGCCACTACTAATATACACTAAGAGCAATGTCTTCTCCTTCATTTCACATAAACGTGTCACGTGTAAAGTGTACAGAAACAAACTTTCTCATCTCGCGAACACCAGCGTCAGCTTCCGTCAGCTGACACTTCAGTAAATTTGGATTGACGGTCCTTATGGCGCTAATGAAATATTTCGTCCAGCATTACGACATCGAACTTTGTATTCCCTGATGGGAAAAGTTTTCACAAGGAGAGAAAACTCTCACCACTAGCCTCGCTGCCCGAGGCTGTCACTCCTTGACTTGCAGCAACACAACAACAAAGTGCCGCTTCTTTCCACTTCTGTGCCATGTAACGCCGTGTACACCTCCTGTCAAACCAATCAGTTTGTTCATCATCGATGTTTTTTTTCCAATTGCAGTGCCTCCTGACAATTCCTTGATGGTTGAAAAAGCAATATTCATTGAGGAGTGGGCGGAATTGTTCTCCTGCCGCAGCGGTGAAGCACTCGTTTCCTTCATGAAAAGTTATTAATGAAATCACTACATAAGTGTTCAGTATGACGAGGCCTCACCTCAGCCATCATTCACTCCTACATAAAAATGAGAAGCGCGTCAGGCGTCGCCTCTCTCGATACAAGTTTGCATATTTAATCGACAAAAAAATGAGTCCATGAAGAATTTCAGCCGCGCATCAATCTTCCTAATCCTCCGCGCTGTGCTGGCCATTGCACCTCAGCGTATCGAATATGTTCATCAATACAGAGATGGGAATAAATTATATGAAGATTGATGACAGTAAAGAGAAAGTGAAGCAGACACAGGAGAGACAGGGCTGGTGCTACGGCGCGCGCTTCCTTCACTGAATAATGTTTACACACAGACATCGTGCCAGTGGTACAAAACAAGACGCGCAAGCTTCCTAACAACTCATGGCTTGAAATAATGCAATGATGTCTTTTGAATTGAATCTCAATTTTGACATTTCTTTGCTTTTAACTAATTATTTTATCTAGTGAGAGCACCAGCAGATAACACTGACAACACAGACAACTAATGTTATTATGATCAGAATATTCAGCTTACATCACAAAAATTCACCCAGCACGAACCGGGGCCATCGTTATTAACAACACTGAACCCTTTCTTCCCCGGAGAGAAGCGCGGGTGAGGCTCATTCCCGCTCCCCTGGTAGTGAAGTCTGCGCCGGGCAAACACTGCCTCGAGGTGAAAGAAGCTTCGCCTCTCTGTCCCGGGAATTAAACATGGGTCTTTTGTCTTGACCGAGCCGAGGGTGCACTGCTGTGAGACAGAGAAGCAGCGAGGCACAGCGGCACAGCGGAGCGCCTGGCGGGGCCTCGCGCCGGGACCGCTGCCGTAACTCATCTTTCATAATTTCGTGTGTGACTGGGAGACGACCATTCACCGGAATTTATGACTGAGTTACTCCCGTGTTGATTGGATGCGTTGCGCCTCCAGCACGACGACTCAAGGACGCGCTGTTGGGCCCGTCTCGCTGCCGAGGAGCGCCTGGGAATTATGGTGAAAAAAAAGTTATTTCTTTTGTAACTAGTTTCATTGTAAAAGGTGACAGGCGGACATAATGGGCAGGAAAAACGGCTAAAGTTTGAGAAGTTTAAAGCTTCCTTGTAAGCTAAGGAGGCAGAGAGGTGTGAGGCTGCTAGTAAATCATGGCGCTGTGGAGGGCAGTGGTGGCGGGCCGCGGCTGGCTTACTTGCTTGTAGGCAGCGTGAGGCAGGTGGTGAGGCAGCAGGAAGCATGAGGCAGGTGGTGAGGCAGCCGGCAGCGTGAGGTAGGTGGTGAGGCAGCCAGCAGCGTGAGGCAAGTGGTGAGGCAGCCGGCAGAGTTCAGATGAGGGCAGCGTGAGGCAGGCTGGGTGTGTTTTTGTCAAATAGATACATCCTCAGTCGTTGCGAGCAAGGCTAAACAGACAACCAGCACCACCACCACCACCACTACCACCACCACCACCAACAACAACAACAACAACAACAACAACAACAACAACAACAACAACAAACACCAACAACAGCAGCACTAAAACATCATTAGGTCGTTTTGGTTTCTCATTAAAAGTTACATTAATTCTGACGCCGTTTTAAAGAGGGATATAATTAGAGGGACCCTCTGAGCTGACGGGAATCAGGAAAACCTAAAAAGTAAAGCGAAAGAAAATCATTCTTTGCAGCGATAAAATTAAGTGGATTAAATCTACCCACGAAGAAAATCCCGCCGGGCACCGTAATGAAGTGAGTGTGAGCGTGGGGCGGCGGGGAGAGGGGGGGGAGTGGGACGGGGCTGAGCGGGGCAGAGCGGGGTGGGGCTGGCGGGGTTGGGTGGGATGGAGGGGGACGGGCTGCAAATGTTATCAGAATTTTTCTTGGAATAACCGTAACATGAAAGAAACGAAGGAAGGAGACAAGAAAGAGTGAGAAGTGTAGAGCAAGGACGCTACAGGACGGGGCGGGCCACCGGGGCCAGTCCACGCCGCGCCTCACCAAGCGGAGTGGTGTTGGAGGGAACCGTGAATGCCATCAGGGGAAGGGGGAATCGGAGCGGCCCGCATCTCTGCTGACGTGGCACATTCGTTGACATTCCGTTCTCTCTCTCATGTCTCCTTTCTTCTCGTCTCCCTTCTAATAGACACATTCAGGAATCTCGCGCATGCATCGTGTTCACCGTCTGGCCACAGCAGCAGTCACTTCATCGTGATGGGTGAGCACTGCGCCTCCCTCCATTCTTCTCCGGCAATCATGTTATTCACAACATAATGGATGCGTTGCTGAAATTTCGAGGCGCGGGTCCCGGCATGCAGTGCAGACCAAGGCACTCCCCCGCCAGGCCGAGCTGACAGATCAGGGCCAGTGACGTTCACGTGTGGGCGCGGCGGCTGACTCTTCACCAGCAGTCCTTAACGAGTCCCCGGGAAGCAATTGGTCGCTAGGATGCTTAGTCAGGTATTAATAATCATTAATTTAACATTTTCCTTTCCACTGATAACCTGCCCTTTCAAAAAATAAAAGAAAATAAATAAATAAAATAAAATAAATCACCATTACTAGTTTGCAAAATAAATCACCATTACTAGTTTGCAAAATAAATCACCATTACTAGTTTGCAAAATAAATCAGCATTACTAGTTTGCGTCCAATTGCTTCAGTCCTGTACAGTGTACACGGCAAGGTTTATCAGGGAACGGGTCGTCAAATAAATAATACAGACCTCGAACATTCCAAAGTGAGAAGCGCTGGCCATGTTGGCGGTGCTGCAGCTGTGCGGCGAGTGAGGCGGCGAGGCGGACGCTGAAAACTTGCCTCTTGACGAGTGTAGGGAAGCAAACGAGGCCGTGAGCTGATAAAAAGGAAGAAGGAGAGTATTGTGATGACGGAGTTAGAGTGGGGGTGGACAGGTGAGTGTTGGCTGGTGAAGAAAGCAGGAGAGGCGGACACTGAGGCGGTGATGGGGCTGACGTGGTGATGATGAAATGAAAAGTGAATAATGGAGGCTTGTCCCGAGCAGAGCCTGGAGGCATTTTGTGAGGCCGCGAGTTTCAAGATTCATTAAACAACATCTCGGAAAGTTAATTATTGCGGCAGAAAGGAAGAGGAGAGGAAGAAAGAGGAAGGGAGAGGAGATCAGTGAGGAGAGTGGAGGAGGGTAGTTAAGGATGGTAGTTGGGTAGGTCAGTGAGGAAAGATCATGGCGTGAGGGTGAGGGTGAGGGGGGGACAGGAAGGGTGTGTGAGGGGAGGACGCTGTGGTCGATACTCGTAGGAAAATAAAAGTTGTGGAAGGAATGGCGCTGCTTTAATGCTGTGTCTCTTGAGTGCCTGTTGGCGGTGACACTGCTTCAGGTGACGTGTAATTCTCTCTCTCTCTCTCTCTCTCTCTCTCTCTCTCTCTCTCTCTCTCTCTCTCTCTCTCTCTCTCTCTCTCTCTCTCTCTCTCGCCTCATTTCATGATTGCTTTCCATTTTCCACCCTCGTCTCTTTACATGTGTTATCCATTTCTTTATAACTGTATCTTTCTTCTCGCGTCCACCATAACCCGCTGATGCATCTCCTTCGCCTCCTTCACACACACACACACACACACACACACACACACACACACACACACACACACACACCCTACCTGACATGTCTCGCAGTTTTCCTTCCAGCCTGTGACGTAATAACATAGCGGAGCAGTGGTTCCCAAACTGTCTTACATAACGTCCCTTTTCTGATTCTAACAGACCTGCACGCTGCCCTCAACACGCTTTATTGTATTTATATAAGATTAGATACCTTTACATATTATATCTAGACACTGTTTATGGAATTAGGAAAAATATTATTTGTGTGGATTAAAACAAATTTAATAGAAAATATAGACACGAGACATTTTAATTATATTTGCTTCGAGTTATTTTATCATATACTTCAAAGCAATGAATTCTGGGCAGATAACTTCACGCTTCTCTGGATAGTGTGTGTGTGTGTGTGTGTGTGTGTGTGTGTGTGTGTGTGGGTGTGTGTGTCAAACTGTTGTCAGCATGTCACAGCAGGTCAGGCCTCAGCATCGGCAGTTGCAGCAAAGACGTGTCCAGCGAGCTTGTCCCTCTGCAACGTGTCACTTGTTCAGTCTGGCAGGAAGTTTTGCTTGTCTTGTGTTTGGCCGTAACGTATCTTACGTCCTTCCTTTCTGCTTCATGATCCAGTAAAGTTATATATGATGAGACTCAACTCACGCCAGCCTGGACGGGACACAAGTAAGGTCTCGGTCTGGTGCTGTGCTCTTTGTCTTCGCCGACTTGAAATTAAATGTGCCAAATCATCGCTAATATGTCCCCGAGGCTCTAGGCCAAGCAGTCTGTAATATTTTTTAATCCAGGAGCCGCAGTGTGCCCAGCCCAGATGTGTTCATTTCTTTTATCACCTTTACTAACCCACCACCACCACCACCACCACCACCACCAGACAGGTGCCAGGGTATGGTGGGCACGCAGTGCCTGGCCTCACCTCGCAGCATTACCAGAGCGCACTTCAAACCATTTGCGGCACATATTTCGTTTTATATTTCAAACTGAATCAGTTTTCCAGCTCCACAGCGAGGCATAATTTATAGAATGGCAGCCAGAGTGGCAGACATGAAAGGCAATAGAAATTGCCTTTGGGATAGACTCGTGGAATTAGAGGCGGAAAGGAAAATCTTAGAGTCATGACTATATTATGCATCCAATAAAAGCCAAAGAGAAAATGAGCAGCTTCGTATTAACTCTTCGGCGAGAAAACGAATGATGAGAATCACTTTAGCCTTTGTAGATTGTTAGAGAGAAGGCTGTGAGGGCATCAAGTAAATGAGAGCGGTGCTCGGATGATCAGGCGGCAAGGAGCAGCGACCATAGGTGTGCCGGGCGCGAGAAGGGAAACAAGGCAGCATGGTGAGCAGGACGGAAGGCAACGGAAGCTGCCTTTAAAATGGAACACGATCATTCCCAAGCGACGACCGAAGGTCGCGAGGCCCCGAGGAGGTTGATGATGACTCCCGGAAAAGTGCTCGGGACGGCGGGAGGGGCGGCAGGGCACCACCGGGAGGCTGGGGAAGGGAAGCCAGACTCCAGTAAAAGGAAAAAGTGATAAAGACAAGAGGCACGACACTCAAAAAGAAAAGTTAACCGACACAATAAAATCAAAGCACCAACAGTCTGAGCTCGGAAGAAACTGGCCAAGTATAACAATTGATGGAAACACGAAGGAAACGAAGGAAAACTTGTGTGGCAAGAAACAGTTGACGGCGAGAAAGACAGAGACGGCAGGGTCACAAACAACGCAGATGAGAGTCAGGATGAAAACGAAACTGCATTGAACTCTCGTGCATCTGTGACTGAGAACACATTGCTGACGTCAATACTCATCCTTTGTAAGATTATTAAGCAACAACTCACGAGGCAGCGGTAAAATTTCCAGGGATGAGTTTAGATGAATCAGGAGCGTAGGCGGCCAGATTTACTGAAAGGAAAAACACACAAACCTGCTCCCTTGCAACAACATAGTGAGCGCAATGCCGCCGCCAACACACCTATACGTCATGAGGGAAAATATAAGAATTGGTACCGAATCGCTGTTCAATATACACTTCACTATTTTACATATTTGCTCAACTTGCCTCCAAATAGCGGCAATAACCGACTAGTTTGTGCCTCGGAAAATTATAATTACATTCATGTCCTCGGTCACGCGTGCAGGTAAAATTAATATGAATTTTACCGTTTTCATTTCCTGTAAGCGGCGAGGTTATGATGACGTCAAGAACTCCAGGCATCATGGGAAATGAACGGGAGCACAGAGGAAGACACCAATCATCTCCGTGACCTCTGAAAATAACTCATGAGATTAAGGTTTGTGAATGCTGGCTTAAGAGAGGCCACAGGAGAAAAGCACTGGAGTTGTTGGTCCTGGTCAGGGTGTTTATGATAGTTACACTCACTAACGTAAAGGAAAAGAGGAAGAGTAAAGGCCAAGGCTCCTTCACGCCATCATCCAGCCATCTTAAAACAAGGTATCATTCAGGAGCGCAAGAAGCAAATATTTCAGCTATATACCTATAAGGAACAGAGATAATTATTACAAAGACTAAAACTAGACAGGAGAACAGCTTTCCTCGAGAATTCGCAAAACTGACCTGCAGGAAGTTTTTTTTTTCTTTTTCTTCTTTGGAAACTGAAAATGTGTGAACTTGTCAGTGAATTTCGAATATTCCTCCACCCTTAACTTGGAAAATGAATATGTAGATGACGTGCAACAAGTGAGATGTAATTTAAACAGAGATTTTTCATGTAAAAGATAATGAGAAAATGCGAGTCGACCAAGCAGTGCAAAAATACTGTAGCGTAGCGAGCGCAATGTTACGAAAGTTAATAATGCTTCTGCTGAGGATAAACTTTTAACGTATTTAAAATAAACCGAGGAATTTTGTGACTAAAACTAAGAATACGTTAGCTGATTCAGCTTGGCGAAGAATACTGCAATGTGCTGACAGTACTTTGGAAGCCACCGAGCTACAACGAATAACCTTACAAACTTTTAGCACAAGCACTGCACACAAACCTATTCAGCGTCATGAAGACCACTGCAATGTACCGGCAACACTTAGGCATGTATTCTGAAACACCTCACCGCTGGGCTTCATATAAGATAATTTGGGAGCCACCGACTAAAAATAAACTTACAGACTTTTATCATAAACTCAGCACACGAACCTGAGATAAGCGGGCAGCGGGACACATGATTTGCTGTGCTTTATGCAAACAAATCACAAACACTACAATCAAGCGCAGAAAACATTGATCTTAAAACTTCAGATCCCAAGGTTATTACGCGAGTTACTCAATTACCTCTTGTATCTCTTCTCGTAAATCTCAATCTCACTCAATCTCATTCTTTCTAATTTCTCATTCATTCCTTTTATTCCTTCATTTACACAAGCCGGGGCAATTACGGGCGGGAGAGGGACGGGGCCGTAAAATGAATCTTGAGAGCCATCGGGGCGCCGAGACAAAGATGTATTATATGGAGGACGTGCCCCATAAAGTGAAGCACAGGGTGGGTCATGAAGTGCCGCGGTGCTTGGTGCTTCTCCCTTGAAGACGTCTGGGCCAGTGGTGGTGGTGGTGGTGGTGGTGGTGGTAATAATTGAAGATGTAGTGGCAGTAAAAATAATAGTAGTAGTAGCAGTTGTTGTTGTATTAGTTTTAATAGGAGTAATAGTAGATTAATGATAACAATCTTTTAAGTAAAACACCCAAAAATATAGAAAGATAAAATGTAATTTAGTTTAGTGACAGCCGTCGCCATGCCCTCCCCCACCAGCACCACCACCACTACCACCACCACCACCACAACTACCACCACGATCTTTATAGCACAAGGCAACCGCGTCCAGAGGTGCTTGTGTCTGCTCCTCTCTCTCTGTCCTTCCTGTCTGTGAATGTATTTCTGTCTGTGTCTTTCCTGTTGTCTGTGTTTGTGTGGACTTCTGTTTGTTACTGTATCTATACGAGTGTCTGTGTGAGTGTGTCTGTTTTTGTTTATTCTGTATTTCTTTTTCTTTCTATTGTGTGTGTGTGTGTGTGTGTGTGTGTGTGTGTGTGGTTTACTTGTACGAGTATGTGTGAAGGAATGTTGGTGTCTTCTTGTCTGTGTCAGTCTGTCTGTCTCTCTGTCTGTCTGCTTATCTGCTTTTTTTTTTTTGCGTCATTATGTTTGTTCTCTCTCTCTCTCTCTCTCTCTCTCTCTCTCTCTCTCTCTCTCTCTCTCTCTCTCTCTCTCTCTCTCTCTCTCTCTCTCTCTCTCTCTCTCTCTCTCTCAACAGTACCATATTGCAGACGTGCGCGATATATCTGCTGCTGGAGTCCGTAACATCATATTCATGTACCAGGTGTGTGTGTGTGTGTGTGTGTGTGTGTGTGTGTGTGTGTGTGTGTGTGTGTGTGTGTGTGTGTGTGTGTGTGTGTGTGTGTGTGAATGTGTGTGTCAGGGGCAGGTGAGGGGACAGTCGTCACTTGGGACATGAACCTCTAAGCGAAGGGTCTGCAAAAATTCCTCAGCTTTGAGATCGGGACAAAAAAGGAAGGAGAAAATGGTGTTATCTCTGAAAAAAAAAAAAAAAAAAATACAGAATGAGTCGTCAGTAAAGCCCGCCGCGTGCTCAGATAAATTGGAGCAGCTGCCCTTTAACGTAAACAAAGTGGCAAAATATTTCAGCTCACACAAATAAAATGATAAAAAAAAAATACGTTTCATTACAAAATTGCCGGGAATAAAGGTGAAAAGTGTGTGCAATGTGCCAGAAAGATTACACCGCGTTTGACTGCGTTACGAGGACCATTCATGCTTCAGCCAAACAGCCAGACGAGGCGGGCAGTGTAAAGCTGAGTGAAGGGACATGATTAACACAACATAACACAACACAACACAACGTAACTCATCACAACACAACACAACACAACACAACACGACACTCCCATAGTACCACACCCCCACACTCACCACCTCACCGCCAGCACCTCCAGTCGGCCCTCTGCTCAAACTTTATACTTTTCTTGCTTCCTTTAACCATCCTCACTATTTTACTTGGGTTTCAACGGACTCCATTTCCTCCTCCCACGTTGTCTCTGTCTCTGTCTCTGTCTCGGTCTGCCTATATGTCTGTCTACCCTGCTTCTTGTCTGTCTGTCTGTCTGTCTTCCTGTATGCCTGCAGTGTTCATATATGTTCGTCTGTCTATATGTCTGCTCTCTCTCTCTCTCTCTCTCTCTCTCTCTCTCTCTCTCTCTCTCTCTCTCTCTCTCTCTCTCTCGCGGCGACAGTATGGCGGGGCGGCGTCGGCACACAGGCGGGAGCGGCACGAGGGCACTCTGGCCTGACGAGAGGGATACGATCAACGATACTCGGCCATAAAAGTCTCGCTAAGGACCACGAGGGCATAAGTGGCGCCTCGTCCCCGTGACTCTGCAAGCGAGAGCCTCCTTTGCCACTTCACACGAACCACGAGAGGGATGCCGAGTAAAAATAGACGATGTAGCGACTTTTTCTCTTTTTAAATACATGAGGAATGAATGGTTTATGTCGCGTACTGAGAGTTGCGGTGTCTGCGTTTTTTGCATGTTTTGTTTTTCTTTTTTATGTTTATTTTGCGTCCCTTGCGTTCCCTCCTCAGCTGTGTTACTGACGCGGCAAGTTGTGGCCTCAGTCTGCCCCACGGTGGGTTTAGAGACGAACTCAACCATAAGCGAAGAGAAAATCTCACAACTGAGCACCGCCAACCAAAATTCTGTTCTGGAATCACAGATCTACAAATTGAAGCATTACATTCTGCAGGCGCTGATCTGCAAGCATTTCTGAACTTGCGAGTTTGCAGGAGCAAGCGCAAGCCAGCTGTCTCGGTTTCAGTAGAGGGCATGAGTTGTATTTGGTTCTGGATACCAATAAAGGTTTTTACTAGCTCTAGGAGGAGGAAGTTTTCCATAATAAGGGATTTAATAATCATCTCGAGTCTTTAATCATATTTACATTTTTCTGAATAACATGAGATGATATAATGAAGTCTGGAAATTGCCTGTATTGAATAATCTTTATATTAGCATGTTTATATTGAATACTTTAATATCATATTTTTACCACAAAAGCAAAGGTAAGTTGGCAGACAATTTCACGTTCCGCAAACGCGAAACGGCAAATCTGCGAAAAAAAATTGCAGCAAAACTACACCACTAGCGAGATCACACTTCCGCAATTACGGAATAAGCGGTTTGCGGATGTGATTGCGGAATTGGTCAGCGCTAGAAAATATGGAAACACTTTTCCCCTCACGGTGCATCTATAATAAAAGAGCGCGGCGTTCCGTTCAGTTACTGGGTGTGGGAAACTCTTCAAACAAAACAAGCACTATTTTACAAAATTTTCCTTATACTTAAGAGTAATTTTTTTTTTCGTCCGCGTCCTGCTCTCCGTCACCATTTGTTTTTTGGCGAGCGTCAGTGTTCCGGGGAATTAGGCCATGCATTAGGTGATGTGTTGCGCGCCGCCCGCTCACCAACTTAATTCCGCTCCCTAACCGGGGATAAATTGTTCACGTCTGACCTCATTTTTTCACTCAGAAGAGACGTGTTTCGCTGGATAAATAGCTACTCTGTTAACTTTGTGACACATTGACGACTTATGGGATAATTGTAACGCATGTTTATTCCTTTTTGCCATGATTGACTTTCAGATAGATTTTTTGCATCCTAGGAGACTTTTGAACGAGCAGTAATCGATGGAGAGTAGCTGTGTTTCCTTCATTCTGGTTCTGCGAGGCTCAACAAGCCCATGCGGCGCTATTTCCATGAGAACTATTCACTGAAGACTACTAGTTAATAGGTTTTCGCGCTTAACATTGTCATGTAGTTTCGTCTTTCCAGAACACTAAAACCTCTTTAAAGTCAAAATAACCAAGATCCGAGGCATGTCAGTCCCCGTCATTCTTACTCTCCGATCAACAAGAAAGCCTTTATCCCCACCAACCACAATCTGCAAGGAACAGTCACCCTTACAAGCTTCTGAGTAAGAGCTATACTAACATCAATGTTCTTACAGTAACGGGTTGTTTGCCATGTGTCTTTCAGTACTCCTCGACCAAATAGGCGTCTCGTGCACTAATATTTCCCCTGCCGTTATGTGCTAGTGAGGTCCTTATGTTTGGCCTTTGCTGCGTCTTGCCTTGGTTACATTTAACAAGCTGCAGTGAAAGCTATCGAGGTTTTCAAGAGCGTTTTCATGACTAGTGGGCGTTTAAGGATTCTGTGTCATCAATAGGAAAAAAAAAACATGATGAGAACCTTACAGATTGTACCTGTGGCCTCTAAATTCATTCCTCATGAGAGTCCTTGGAGTTTAACCCTTTGATAGCTACACAATAATTTCCTCACAATCATCTACTACAACATTTAGACACCTTCCTCATTGCAGCTTCCTAAATATGTAGTTCTGTAGCCTAGAAAAGATATTTACCTCCCGCCCCATTTTTTCCGGTGTCCATGCAAACAGTTGTCGTTTTAGGGGTGTGAGTGATAATAAAACACGGTCATAGCAGGTTAAGAGTACTGGCTTGACTCGACTTCTGGAACGCCCCTCGCAGCACCGCCACCACCCGAGGCCGCACTGAGCGTCTGGAAGGCCGTGCTCAGATCAACGCGCGTAATAGAGACTAAGTGAAGGGAGTGTGTAAGAGGATTTCACTTTGGTTCCGTGGAACTGTGTGTGTGTGTGTGTGTGTGTGTGTGTGTGTGTGTGTGTGTGTGTGTGTGTGTGTGTGTGTTAGCCGGGAGAGTAGCAGCGGCCGGCCTAATGGAGAGTGGCTTTAATTAAAATATAATATTGCGAAGTGTTTACACCCGAGAGATTTGTGGGAACCGATAACACCTGGAATATATTATCCCATTTCCTGTTTGTACTCGATGTGAGAGTGAGGGGGGTAGCTCTCTCTGTGTGTGTGTGTGTGTGTGTGTGTGTGTGTGTGTGTGTGTGTGTGTGTGTGTGTGTGTGTCTAGCTAGAGTACAGTTCGCTTCAGAGCATTTTCATGTTTCCGGCTTGGCATCCTTCCCAGGGGCGTTAGGCTGAGGAGTCCTGCCACGCTTTGCCTCTTACTGTGCACCTTCCCTCCTGCTTTGTGCCTCACCCCGCTCTGCCTTCACCTGACACGTAAAGGGAACGGTGTGCTACAAAGGAAACCAATTTCCCGAAGTCTTAGGAATAATGCAGTGCTTCCTTTGAAAAGTTTGAGTCAAAGGAGGAGAGGAAATATAGTAAGGAGGAGGGAAGGAAGTCGCGGTAATCTTTTTGCACCTAGAGAGTTTGACGGAAAGTTGTGTGCGTGTGTGAGTTTGTTGTCACAGAGAGAGAGAGAGAGAGAGAGAGAGAGAGAGAGAGAGAGAGAGAGAGAGAGAGAGAGAGAGAGAGAGAGAGAGAGAGAGAGAGAGAGAGATTTACCCTATGTCTGTCTCACGAGGAAATCAGAAGGGAGAGAGTGGGGAAAAAAAAGTGAGAACTCACATCATCATCATATTAAGGGTGTGCAGTCGGGAGGCGCCACCAGCCAGCCTCCCTCGCCAGGCGCTGTGTGTTCTCCTGCAGGGGCTCTGTGTGGCCAGGCACTGAGGGTACGACTGTAATGGCACGATGTCTTGTTGTTGTTGTTGTTGTTGTTGTTGTTGTTGTTGTTATCTTCTTTTTCCAACAAATACGATTCATACTCATTTTCTTCTTCTACTACTACTTCTTCCTCCATATCCTTTTCTTCCTCCTCCTCCTCCTCCTCCTCTACCTCCCTCTTCGCTATCCTATATCTCACTTTAGATTATATAGTTTGATTTATCACAGGCTGCCTCGTAAACACACACACACACACACACACACACACACACACACACACACACAAAGGAAGAGCTGCTATTTGTTCTTTATTAATGTTCCTTCTCCTACTACTACTACTACTACTACTACTACTACTACTTCTACCTAACATAAGCTAACCTACGTGCCGTCACCACAACCTCTTCTAATGCTAATGCCTCCTCTGGTCTGCCCCCGACACGTCCTCTCTATATTAAGACGCAGACGTGAGGGAAATGTGTGTGATAGAGATCCGGTCCGTCTGTAGAATTATCACATTATTATGGTGTCAGAGAGAGAGAGAGAGAGAGAGAGAGAGAGAGAGAGAGAGAGAAATTAGAGTAGAGTTTTCTCTCTTGAAGGAAAAATTTGGTCCTTTCTGTATGTGTGTGTGTGTGTGTGCGTGTGTGTGTGTGTGTGTGTGTGTGTGTGTCTGTCGGTGTCAGTGTCTCGCCTCAGTATCTCGAGGGAGGGAAACTGTTATCACTGAAAACTTGTGAAGGAGAGAGAGAGAGAGAGAGAGAGAGAGAGAGAGAGAGAGAGAGAGATAAAGGTGATAGAAAGAGAGGAACATCCCCAACAGGAAGGCATCTGGTAGAGGAGGAGGAGGAGAAGGAGGAGGAGAAAAAGTAAGGTGGAAAGGAAGAGGAAAAAGAGGGAGAAAAAAAAAAGGCTGAATAATACAGTAGAGAAGAAGAGAAGGAGGTGGTGGCGGTGGTGGTAGAGAGAGAGAGAGAGAGAGAGAGAGAGAGAGAGAGAGAGAGAGAGAGAGAGAGAGAGAGAGAGAGAGAGAGTTAACACAGATTGACTCTATTGACCAGTTGTTAGCGCTACCTCAAGGAAAGGCAGTGTGATGTAACCTCTTCTCCCAGCCCCCCTACTCCCCTCCCTCCCGCCCCTTACTATTTCCCAACTCCTCACTGCTCCTAGATAAACGTCTCCTCCTCCTCCTCCTTCTCGTCGTCCTCTTCCTCCTCCTCCTCCTCCTCCTCCTTGTTTTTATTCTTGTTCTTCTTGTTTTTCTTGTTCTTTTTGTTTCTTGTTCTTGTTTTTTTTCTTTTCTCGTTCGTGTTGCTTTGTTGTTATTGTTGTTGTTGTCTTCGTTGTTGTTGTTCTTCTTAGCCTTCGTCTTCGTCTTCGTCTTCTTAGCCGTCTTTATAGCCTTTATCTTCGTCTTCCCCATGGTCTCCTCTCCCCCCACGCCAGCACGACACCACATCCCTCCCATCAGTAGATCCATTTCAGAATTTAATCTCTCAGCAACAGATCTATTGTTATTTTTGCTCTTTTACTTATATATATATATATATATATATATATATATATATATATATATATATATATATATATATATATATATATATATATATATATATTTTTTTTTTTTTTTTTTTTTTTTTTTTCACTTACCAGTATTTTTGCATCCATTTATATTCCTTTCTCCTCCTCCTCCGCCTCCTTCACCGCCGCTGCCGCCGCCTCCCACAGATGCCCTCGTTCTCCTCCTACAAGAAAAAAACCGGAATCTGGAAGCGGAAATCCAATCCCTTGAGTCTGCCCTGAACACTATTAGCGGCGGCGGTAATATTCACAGCAGCTTGGGATGGCAGTAGCTGGAGGGAGGCAGAGAGAGAGAGAGAGAGAGAGAGAGAGAGAGAGAGAGAGAGAGAGAGAGAGAGAGAGAGAGAGAAATTGTCCTTATTCTGAACGCTTTCCTCTCTCATCTTGTCTATTTTCAAAGGCCACTGAAATGATTAGCTAGGTTCTCAAGAGTGTTTCTCCAGTTTCTGCTGTTAATGACGTAGAAATCTCATTAATTTGCCACTAGAACCGTAGAAATGCTGTTAGAAACTCGTGTAACATCAACTAGAGTCTTTTGAATGTAGTAGAGGCACGGTGCAGAAGTGTTTAAGAATACGATGGAAGGAGAGGGAAAGTGAGGCGAGGTATTGTGGTATGGTGGGTCTTCTCGTCTTAGATCTCAGAGGGGAGATGAGTGTTTTTGGTTTTTCTTTCTCCCCTCTTCACTTTGAGGAGGAAGGAGGGAAGGAAAGGAGATAGGGAAGGTGATGGGCGGAGTGAGACGAAACGGTGCTGTTGTCGTGGTGAGTGAAGTGTTTAGCGGTGTGGTGTTGAGTGTTGTGGCGGTGAAGGGAGCATGTAGTGTTCTCTCTCTCTCTCTCTCTCTCTCTCTCTCTCTCTCTCTCTCTCTCTCTCTCTCTCTCTCTCCTCTCTCTCTCTCTCTCTCTCTATTTATTGAATTCATAATTTAAATTCCTTTTCTTACGATATTTTGTCAGACTTTTAACTTTATATCTCATTCGCCGGAAAAGTAAACACACACACACACACACACACACACACACACACACACACACACACACACACTTCTAGATTTGACTTACCTTTAGGATTAATGTCAAGTATTTCCCCACCCCCAATGTACATTTTCAGTTTGTTGACTGCCTAAAGAATAAACCGTTTATTATTATTATTATTATTATTATTACACACACACTTTTAAACCAAATACCTCCTTTAATACGAGTATACACGAGGAAAATCATGCGAACACCAATATCTAAGTAAGTGCACGCTATTTTACAGCTACACTTAGCATCCCGCTTGGCAGATCTCGCCTCGCATCGCCCTTAGTGGGAGGAAAAAGTAAGATTAATAAGAAACAGGTGGTAGAGAGAAGCTTAGCGGAGGCTGAGAGAAAGAGTGCGTTGAAGGGGAAGATACCAGCAGGAGTGAGGGAAGCAATAAGGAGCGTGAAATAAGGATGAAATAAACGGAACACTTTGCACAGATTGATTAATAGGAAAGATGTGCAAGAAAGCAGTGAAGGAATAAACAGATAGGTAGATAGATAGATAGATAGATAGATAGATAGATAGAAGAAAGATAAAATAACACAGAAGAAAGTGAAAATAACACAAATAGCAACACTGAAATGAGATAAAACACACAAAACACCACTACACATTGTAAGAAAGAGCAAACTGATGTAACGAAATGAGAACAGGTAAATTGAGGTGGTGGCGGTGGTGGTGGTGCTGGTGGAAGTGGCGATGCAGAGTTACAAGTATGAGGCAGGGAAGGGAAGGGGAAAAGGAAGGGGACTAGAAGGGGACTGGAAGGGGCTGGAAGGGGCTGGAAGGGAAAAGCCGGATCCATTACACCACGGAATGTTGCCAGGAAGGGGAAAAAAAAACACCGCGCTTGGAACTTTTAATGGATGTAAGATAGTTGTGGGGAAAATATATATGAAGGGAAACCGTGAAGGGATAAAAAAAAAGAATATATATATATATATATATATATATATATATATATATATATATATATATATATATATATATATATATATATATATATATATAAAAAAAAAAATATATATATATATATATATATATATAAAGGAAATATTAGAACTAGCATGGCGTCATTGGAGTGTAGAGTTGTAGCAAATAATCTAGTCAGCCATAGAAATATCCCATTTTCTCTCATATTCAGGGTACACTAAAGCTTACGCGCTTCTCAGAACCAGTAATATGATGTATAGAAAAGACGTGTAACGTATGTGTCGAAAAGCGTGCACAGAATGTGTATGTATAAAAAAATGAGGAAGAAGAGATGAAAGACGAAAAATCTGTGCAGTAGAAAGAGAACGGGAGGCTGAAAACATATAAGAGAAAACGGAGTGCTTGGAGCGGTGACTTGTGTTTACATATTACTGGTTCTGAGAAGCGCGTAAGCTTTAGTGTACCCTGAATATGAGAGAAAATGGGATATTTCTATGGCTGACTAGATTATTTGCTACAGAGTTTCTGAGAATGTAAAAAGGGAAATGAGAAGAAATTTTTACCTAATGTGTCGCTATGAGGGGAGGTGAAACTCTCTCTCTCGGTGCGGGAATGTTGTGAGGGGAATGTGAGGGCGAAGATACGGCCGCAAGAGGAGAGAGTAGAGGCTTAGTTGTCCCTTGAGGGGATGCCAGGTGGTGTTTGTGTATGTGTGTGTGTGTGTGTGTGTGTGTGTGTGTGTGTGTGTATGTGTGTGTGTTTACTTTATGAATGTGTATCTTAGTTGAGTAATTACTGATGCATATATTATTACTGCTCTCTCTCTCTCTCTCTCTCACTCTCTCTCTCTCTCCTCTCTCTCTCTCTCTCTCTCTCTCTCTCTCTCTCTCTCTCTTCCTTTTCCTCCTTTCTTTCCTCCTTACTATCATTCTTCTCTCCCTCATTCCTCCTTCATCACTCACCATCTTTCATCTTCCCTTCCTTCCCTCTCTTCTTCCCGTACACACACACACACAGAGAGAGAGAGAGAGAGAGAGAGAGAGAGAGAGAGAGAGACACACACACACACACAGAGAGAGAGAGAGAGAGAGAGAGAGAGAGCTCTTTTACTCAATATAGGAAAATAAAACTATCCAACTGAATGTGTGTGTGTGTGTGTGTGTGTGTGTGTGTGTGACGCAGGGCAGATCTCTCTCTCTCTCTCTCTCTCTCTCTCTCTCTCTCTCTCTCTCTCTCTCTCTTAAAATTGCTTTGGTTTCACTTCCCAGAGTACGAGTATGTTTTCAGTGTGTGTGTGTGTGTGTGTGTGTGTGTGTGTGTTGTTTTGATATACTGTTTTATCGTGGGCTGGCAGGGCAGGTACTAAGGGAGGGAGTGTGTGTGTGTGTGTGTGTGTGTGTGTGTGATGTTTGCTTCTAGTTAAAACTCCCCCAGCTCTCAACTATCTGGGTCAGTGACTTTGTGTACAACACTTGAAAACAAACTCGCGCTCCGGGCAATAGCTTACGAAGGCAAACTGAGGTGTATATTTTATAATGTTGTTCCTCCGCTGGCGTCTGGTTCTGGGGTACGATTTTATTCCTTCAAAATGTGTTCTGGTAAGAGTTTATTCTTTATAAACGTGTTCCTGGTACAGTTTTCTGCCTTATAGGTTTGGCTGAAAAAACAAGTGGTTTTAATTTGTTATACTTGTTGATATATATATATATATATATATATATATATATATATATATATATATATATAAATATATATATATATATATATATATATATATATATATATGTATATATATATATGTATATATATATATATATATATATATATATATATATATATATATATATATATATATATATATATATATATATATATATATATATATATATATATATATATATATATATATATATATATATATATATATATATGTAGTGCTGAGAAATTAATTATGTATATTTCTATTTTTTTTCCTAGGCTAGGGCCCATGTAGTGTGCGGGGGTGACCAGAATCTCAGTACCATGTGACTAACCCCTCCCCTTCCCCTCCTCTCCTCCGTGTCCTTTTGTCCTTGCTTTTTCCCCCCCCCTCTCAGCGTCACTGTGTTGACCACTTCTATAACAAATTTACCCCGTGAATAAACGTAATTTCTCCTGCTTGGCCAGGTTATAGAGGCGAATTTTTCACCTAATCCCAGAGAATGGGGAGCCCTTAATACGATAAAATTAGTTCTATAATGGTAAGGTCTTAAACCAGCTCAAACAAATCCCAGATAATTACGGCGCGCCAATGAGGTTGACGAATCTGATAAATCTTCTTTGCTTCGCCGTCCTATTACCCCTGTTGCTACGCAAGCCGGGAAGAGATACCAGACTTTGACTAATTCCCTAATTGATTTCAAAAGTCCATTGAATTAAACTTCTTAAAGTAACAACTATAAAGTAAACAGTAACTTAATTATTCATATTTTTCATCCCTGAACTCACAACCTAGTCGCCCCCCCCACTAAAAAACAAAATTATAACTTAATAAATTTCCCCATTGGAAACCTTTATCCTTAGTTTCCCGCCGATTTCCTCACAAGCAAAGCCAGTCTCTCTCGGATTCTCCTCAGGTGAGCATGCAGTCTGATAATCTCCTCCTCCATTTCCTGTAATATTAAGTAAGTGTTTATTTAACAATAATTTACTAAAGCAGTCTCTCTCGGATTCTCCTCAGACCCTCTTGGATTCCCCTCAGATATTCCTGTTGATAAACTATTTCTGAGTGGATAGATATTCGCATTTTTTTCGTTTTTTTTTTGTTGGTTTTCTCCACGGGACTAGTGAAACCACCTGGTTCGAGATCACCGTGTGAGACTGTCCTCAGGTCTATACATACTTTTTGGGTATATATTTGTTATTTATTTATTTATTCTCTGGTCTCCCCCACAATTCAGTAGTCGCGAAAATATCTCCATCGTAGTTTTTATGTAATTGAAGAATACGCTACCATTTATTTTTGTATTTCTGAATTATGTAACTGAAGAGTAAGCTATCATTTATTTTTGTATTTCTGAATTATGTAACTGAAGAGTACGCTACCATTTATTTTGTATTTCTGAATTGCTTTCTTTTTATTATTATTATTTCGGATTATTCCATTATTTATTAAAAATCATAAAAGTGTCAGTACTTGTATTTCTCTTAATCCAGTGATAGGTTTTGTAATTATCGTGTGCCACAAGGGAACATCACACCCCTTAGAGGGCACTAAATATATATATATATATATATATATATATATATATATATATATATATATATATATATATATATATATATATATATATATTGCCTGGTATGGTTATAATGGTTTATTTATTTGTTAGTTCATTTAGAATTATCTACGATGTTGGCCTGAATACTTAGAGAGAGAGAGAGAGAGAGAGAGAGAGAGAGAGAGAGAGAGAGAGAGAGAGAGAGAAAATAGTGATGGATTAATTCCAGTCTCAAAAAAAGAACTATAATTCATAGTTTTGAACCATTACTTAAAGATATGAAACATATAAGGATTGAGTCACTTCATAATTTAAATTTAATCGTTCATTTGACTTTGTTCTATTGAAGCTTTAGGCCCTTATTATTAACTCATCACATTATGTATTTACATTTTTTTACATATTCGTCAATATAGTAGG
This sequence comes from Scylla paramamosain, assembly GCF_035594125.1. NCBI lineage: Eukaryota > Metazoa > Arthropoda > Malacostraca > Decapoda > Portunidae > Scylla > Scylla paramamosain. Next base: position 1,481,748 of record NW_026973672.1, read on the forward strand.
AGGTGGATAGTTTTTTACTGATCCCATGGGTATATTGTTTTTAAATATTCAATGAAAGACGTTTGGAGAACGTCAAACTTTCTTTGCCACAGAGAGAATGAGAGGACGGGTAAGAGCTGTAGCTGCTTATTTTTATTTTTATTTTTATTTTATTTTTCATGTTTTAATAAGCTTGCTGTTGTCGTAGGTCGTAGTTATGGTAGATAAGACTTAAACTGATCGCCAGTCAGTTAGGGAGGATGAAAGAAAACTGATTATTGGCCAAAAAGAGATGTGGGAAGGAGCTGCTGCCGGTGATAATTAATCTTTCTAAGTTTCAATGAGCTGTTGTCGTAGGTTACCACAATGATAGATAAGTGCTTGATAGTTTTGATAAGTATCCCTTGACAGGAAATGTTTCAGGAACACTTGCTAATGTTATGAGAGGACAGACTTGATCGACGCGGCCGTTTTCTCGTCATAACCAGAGATGATTAGTGTTATACGACTCTTATATACTTTGATTTTCGTGTGTCAGTGCGTCATGTTGGTCATCTTGTTAAGTAGCTTGGGTAAAGCTGAGTGAGGAATGAGTCTGCAGCGTAGGATTACTGAGACTGACGTGGCTTGGTTGAAGCGAAGTGTGGTGTCCTCCGTGGTGTGCACATGCCGTGGTATAGGTGCGGTGTGCTGTGGTCAGGTGTTCTTTGATGTGTGCTTGTCGTGGTGGTGTGTGGTGTGGTGGTGTACTGAGGTATAGTGGGGCCGAGATCTGGTGTAAGTGTGGTGTGGTGTGACTAAGGTGTTGTGGGTTTATGTGTAGTGTGGCGTGTGGTGTGGTGAGGCCTAGACTTGCTTCAGGTTTGGTGTGGCTGAGGTATTGTGGGGTGTGGTACGTGGTGGTGTGACAGGTTGTGTGGTGTGTGGTGTGGTGTGACTGTTGTGTGGTTCGTGGTGTGACAGGTGAATGCAGATGAACAGCACAGTGCATTGACACACTCCCTGTAGTACATGAAATTTCACTAAACCTGTCATTATACTTCATGAGATTTATGAGTCCATCCTTTGAGTGCCATTGTGTCCACTTATGCACCATTGTATTGCATGGGTGGAGTTTGTTAGCCTGATTGATCACACAGCATGGGAGGACAGAGGTGGGAGGGTAAGGCAAGGGAGGGGAGCAGAGGGGACAAGAGGAAGCTAAGCTAGGATGTGATTAGGGCATCTTGTATATATACATATTTCCTTGGCCCTGCATCTCCTCTTATTTTTGGGGGGCTGTTACTGACAATAACTACATTATTCACTTAGGTGATGGCAGGAAAAATTTGTTGTGACGTGCATTACAGGGTAGGTTTGATTTAAGTCAAATTATTTAAGTTTATTTAACTTATAGTAAAAAATAATTATTTAAATCAAAATTAAATATACTGTATTCAAAATTATTGAAATGTTACATTGGGTCAAATATCTAATGATTTAAATTGTGTATATATATATATATATATATATATATATATATATATATATATATATATATATATATATATATATATATATATATATATATATATATATATAATTTTTTTTTTTTTTTTTTTTTTTTTTTTTTTTTTTTTTTTTACTATACTTTTATGTTTGATTGGAGTTCCATTTCTTTTTCTTTGTGTTTATGTATAGTTACTTTAACCTAACAGATCTGATTAAGCTATGATTTTTATGTGAAAAACTCCTCTTGGGTAATGTATATTAAAGTACAGTTTCATTTAACATTGGCCAAGTTTGATACAAGAAAATGGCCTCATAAGACTGAAACAAATAGTTACTGGAACAACCCCTAAACCCCTAAAGGACAGGAACATTCCTCATGGACACCCCTCCAACCTGGGCTGGTTTTGACAATTCAGTGAAAATAGGTCATGTCCCATCAATTTCTCAACTCTGCTTTGACCAACTACTTAACATGTAATAGCATCACACTTATCAATTCTTCCTCTTCAATCTTCTGCCACCGTGAACTTTGGAAAATTTGAAATTAAGCCCACAAAATGCAGGTCAACTATAGAAGCCACCTGCCTCTACATTGCATCAACTATAGACACCATCCACCCTATAAGGGTTAAACCAGTAAAGTGCCTGGAAGGCGATTGACGAGCGAAGCTGTCAGTAATGAAACAGTGGAAGCACCCTGCAGATTGTGCACTTGACTAATATTCAGATCACTCTAGCAAAAAACATTGCAAGAGTCGAATGGTTGTGCTATGTACTGTTGGATAGGAAATTTCATTTTGTGTTTATTGGTGTCCACTTTTGTTGAGACAAACAAAAGTTGATGAAAACCTGCAAAAACTGAAGTTTGGTTTACAAAATCCCAATTTTGACACACTTCTACTTTTTACAAGTTACCCTTTGACTTCAGCCAATAGAAGAGATGAAAGCTATATCATATAAAATTGATAGAGTTGTGCTGTCATATGGTGCAAATTTTGTTACAATTGGCTATGTTGTTGAAGAGATATTAGTGTTTGAATAGTGTTATAGTTGAGCTGGGCTGGATCAGGCAGCTCAAAATGAAACAACAATCTCCTTAGAAAACTTTGCTTTGCCTGTAATAAAAGAATTGATTTATATAAAAAATCTGATGTAAATCAAGTAAATAGATTTTTTATTTTATTTGTTTTAAATCATGATTTTATTCAACTCTTGTACAAATATGTTTTGTTACTTTTGTTATGTTAGTTTTAATTGCAATGTTGCTTTCAAGGGACAAGAATGTACAGCAAGAACTTGCAGAACTCAGACAGAAGTGAATTACTGGATCTGGACACCTGAGTAGGTAAAGAAGCACAGCTGCACAAGCAAAGAAGAAACACTACTACCATGAATGCCCAAGACTTGTATGACAATGTGCTGCAGGGAAGAGAGTGTAAGTCATTTCAGTTCAGTGATGATAACTTCTCACCCAAGTCTAACCTGGCTGTGTCCCCACACTACACCACCCTCTCTGGCACTCCATGCCGATGACTCTCACTCTCCTCCAGTACTTGTGACACGCCTCGGTCCAGCCTCTTTGACTCAACTGAATTTTCAATCAGCTTATCGCCAGACAACCATGGTTCCAACTGTGGGCACATTTATCCCATAGAACGATCACATTCAGAAATGGGTGCCAGTACTGTGGAGACCAAACTCAGGAAACTGGATCCACTCAGGTCATCCTCTGATCCAGAGATGAATTGTTGCCACTCGGAAACTCATGTCTCTATAATGAAGGCTTTAAACAAAAGTTATAAATGTGAAGAGAATCTCACTGGTGACTTCTCCAAGGCTCTGTTGCTTCCTATCCTTGAGATTGGGAAACACCCAGACCTTCAGTCTATAAGTGTTCATACTCTAGCTGATGTTATTAAGGGCAAGTACAATGATAAACTTGCCTCCTGCAGAATTATTGACCGTAGGTACCCGTATGAATATGACGGAGGGCACATAAAGGGGGCAGAATTGCGGCACTTGCCAGAGTTAGTGACTCAGAACCCGAGAGCTAAGAAAGGTGTTTCACTTATGCCACTATAAGGCCTTCCTTGAGCTTATTTCATTATTTTCCCTATATCATTCTCTCCATCTTATGTTCTACAGTCCCTCCTTTCTAATGCATGAGACTTGCATTGCTCAAACTAAACTTTTTATTGGGTTTATTAGAAATTAGGTCATTTATTGTTTAATTGTGTTATTTTACTGAGGATGTTTAATATTTTCATGTCATTCATCCATTAACAAACCTTTTTATTGGCTTTATTAGAGATTAGGTAATTTATTTTATTTAATTGTGTTATTTGACTGAGGTTGTTTAATATTTTCATGTCCTTCATTCCTTCCTGTCAAATTCATTAACCTTGCAATGTTCAGACAACACTTGTATAGTGTGAATACTTTGGTATTTTTTGTTTTGTTTTACTGAGATTGTTTAATATTTTTATATCATCCACAAATTCACAAAACTTGCAATACTTAAACAAAACCTCTAATCTCTGGATTGGAGATCAGGCATTCTGTTCTGTCTTACTGTGTTCTGTTTTACTTATATAATCTGTGGATTGGAGATCAGGCATTCTGTTCTGTCTTACTGTGTTCTGTTTTACTTATTTAATCTGTGGATTGGAGATCAGGCATTCTGTTCTGTCTTACTGTGTTCTGTTTTACTTATTTAATCTGTGGATTGGAGATCAGGCATTCTATTCTGTCTTACTGTGTTCTGTTTTACTTATTTTCATATGTCCTGTCAAATTTGTGAGACTCACAATACTCAAACAAAATTTGCAATGTATGGATTGCAGATTAGGTATTTTATTCTGTTTCATTGTGTTCTGTTTCACTAAGATTATTTAATATTTTCAGCCCAAGAGTGACACCACCATTGATGAGAAACCCGAGGACAACCTCTGGCTACAACTGGGCTTTACTGTGGACTCTGAGACAGGTAAGCTTTGGTGATCATTAGCTTTAGTCATCAATACTTAATAAGCATTGGTGAAAACTAGTGTGCATTCTTTCATTTATTTTTAAGAGGTGGCCATTTCTGTGATAGTGGTGCCTTAAGCTGACTAATGTTCTTTTATGTAGAGAGACAAGAATATGATGTACTATCTAACAATTTAATATTGTCTTAGCTAAGTAAATGCTCACAATTGGCCAGTTATAAAGACCTGGCCATTTCTGCAACAGTAGCATCTCATGTTGACTGAAGTTTTACCATCTTAGAGAGAGAAAAAAAAAGGATGCATTCATTGTGTAGCTATTCATATATTAGCTGACACTGTGCCTCCATGATAAAGCGGGTCGTGTGCTTGACTATGAATCTGTGGGCCCTGATTTGAATCTGGGCTGGGGCAGTTGATGCATAGTTCACCCATTTGTCATCCTTTGGATTGGTTGGTAAAGACTACCTGTGGAAGCATGGGGAAGGTAAACTATGGAAAATTGAATATCCCTTACCTCTGTGCCCTTGGGTAAGGGATATAATCCATCTCAGTTTCAGTGGTGTACACGGAGATGAGGTCATGTGCAGCTATAACTTGTGCTCCCAATTTTACCTTGACCTCAAATGTATGCTCATGAATGCCTGTTTATGTCTGTGATGCACAGTTGCAGGGTCTTTTAATCAGAATGAGTATGGTATGGTCTCATGGAATGTCAGTTCACCTATTAATGCTTAGATTTCTTCATAAATACCTCTTCTAGTGTCTCAGGCACATTGACAATCTGCTGAAGATATTGGTAATGCTCCATACTCTTGGATATCTTGGTGTTGAAGGTTTGGATCAAGGCATAAGCTAGCTAACTCTCTCTCTCTCTCTCTCTCTCTCTCTCTCTCTCTCTCTCTCTCTCTCTCTCTCTCTCTCTCTCTCTCTCTCTCTCTCTCTCTCTCTCTCTCTCTCTCTCTCTCTCTCTCTCTCTCTCTCTCTTGCTTTCATTAATGATTCATGATTCAGAGTCCTGCAGAAAGAGTGAAGTCTGTGCTGCTTGGCAGATGCAGATGACAAGGTTGATCTTAACTTAGTATTTTGGAAAGGGAGGATTGGCTTGGTTTGATGCTGAAATTGGCTGCTCCTGGCTTGTTCCTTACTCCTGATAGAATGAGCCAATTTGAAGTCTGGTATTCCTTCCATCACTACATTAAAATCTACTTCCTCATTCTCTTCTTTGCTTTCTCATGGTGAACTGCTGGAGACATTTGATTCTCCTTTGTTGTAAGGAGAGCTGTAGCCTCTGTATGGGAGACATTAAAGAAAGTATCCACTTTCAGTGGCTTCATATCCATAGTCTGAGTGTAACATTCTGGAGTGATATGTGGTGAAAAGATCCTTCTCTTGATCTGATCCTTAATGCAGCATCTGTTTGTGCATTCATGACAGTTCTCCATTCATCACTAATAAACATGACCTCTTCTTTGTTTCACAGATATCCCTCTTACATATGATGCTCTTCACACCATCTGTCCATTTCATTTCTGGTTCTCTTCTCAGCCTTACACCTCACACATCCTCACCACTTAGCCCTGTTCTTCCTCTCAGCATGCCCAAACCATTAGTGATAGGAGGTATAAAGCCCCTCAAATTGTTTGGGACTGGAATTGCTTATAGTCCTGATGTCCAAGGCACTGCACTTTATACCTCATGGTAGAAATATTTGTCCCACCTTCAGATATATTTTTCAAGTGTTTTTCTGATGCTCCAAAGGGAAGGCATATTATTGTCATTACACTTTCTGCTCTACTCAGTCAGCCTATTCTCTTTCCACACCAGTTATCCTTCACACTTCATTGTTCACAACTGACTCATTATTCAATCCTTATGTGTTACTCCAGACATACTCTTCAGATATCTCATCTCAATGACATTCATTTTCCCTCTCTCCTTGGTTTCCGAGTCTCATGTTTCAGTTTCATTAAATATAGTCACCACTAATACCCCATCCTAAAAGTTTTCTTTGCATTTATTGGAGGTAAAATACATCCATATATATACAGTTTTCAGTCTTCCCCACACCTTTCTTGCATCATTCATTCTAATTTTCATTCATGCACATATTCTTCCATCCACAGCAACTTACAAACCTAAGCTGCTTAAAACAGGCTACTTCATATGGTCTTAATCACCTATATCTTCCCACCTGGTTGGCATCCTCCTTGAAGAGGGTAGCCAGGTCAAGACACATACAACATGCCTTGTCTTATTGTAGAAACAAAAATACTGAAGAGAAATTCCCTCTCCTTTCACTGCACCCCTCTCAGTTACCTTTTCTAAAAGAAGCAGTATTTTTTTCAAGGTAGCTGTAAAGTGCACAGTGAGGCTGTATCTTCCTGCCACAGAAGGGAATCTTGACTATAACCAACAGAAATGAGCAGATGACATGATTGGGTTTAGCATAACAATGCACAATGAGTTTGCTGCTTTATGCGTCTTCCTACCACAGAAGGGAATCTTGACTATAACTAATGGAAATGAGCAGATGACATGATTGGGTTTAGCACAGCAGTGCACAATGAGGTTGCTGCTTCATTATGATGGCACACTTTGCCTTATGATTACTAGTTATCTCCATATATATTATATGAATGTGAAATAGCCAGAACTTCAGCCAGCTTGAAGTACAGTTCCCTCTACTTCCATGTTCATCACTTAGCATTGCCTGTGTGTGAATTGTCTGCTGTGAACCACTGCACCTGATTCGACTTACATCCAAGACACGTTCCACTCGTTATGAGTAAGAGGGAGGGTGATGGAGGGATTGATGAGATTTGTCTGAGGTATGAGTGAAAGCAGGTGGTTCACAACATTGGCAGTGCTAAGTGATGAACATGGAAGTGGAGGGGACTGTACTGATTTGAAAATTATATGAAATTTCATGCACAGTGTTATCTCATAAGGAAACAGTATTGTACTTCACTCTAGCAGCATTGCATTTGCCTCATATGCCCCACCACTAAGTCATCCTTGGTAACCTGCCAGGAAGAGGCAGTAGACACCTGCCGAAACGATAATTATTCCCAGTGAGGTCTAAAGCACTGTTCAGGGGGTGCTGTGAACTTATCATTAAACCCAGCTGTGACCTCACTGAACGTTTCCCTTTGTGTCTCACAACACAAAGGGGCAGTCACAGCCTGCCCTCTAAAGACAACTCTCTTCCTCCACACAAAACTACAAGCACCTAATAACACACACACCCTTCACTCAAAAATTTTAAAATCACGGCGACTCCTACACCAGCCTCGGAGTCCCCATCTGGGGAGGGGTCCATAAATGTCCCCAGGTCGGACTGCCTTTCTGTCGACGACCCCAAGTGTCTTGACACCCCCCTCAACTTTTTCTTCATTAACTTCTACAACATTCGCGGTCTAAGATATAATTTTCAATCTGTAGAACACCACCTCTCCTCTTCTAAACCTCATCTTCTTTTCCTCACTGAAACTCAGGTGTCTGAGGCAACTGACAGTAGCCCCTTTTCTGTTCCCTCCTACTTTCTCTATCCTCATTTTCGATCCAAAGCTGGATGCTGCATTTATGTGCGCAATGACTTAACCTGCTCTCGTGCCCACGCTCTTGAATCTTCCGAGTTTTCCACCATCTGGCTACGACTACAGAGTCACTCTCGTACTAAATTTATCTGTGCTGTATACCTCTCTCCTAACTCCTCTGACTATAAGAAATTCTTTGACTACTTAACTTCCAAAGTGGAGCACATTCTGACCCTCTTCCCTTTTGCAGAGATCTCCATTCTTGGAGACTTCAATGTTCACCACCAGCTTTGGCTTTCCTCTCCCTTCACTGACCATCCTGGTGAACTAGCCTACAACTTTGCTATCCTTCATGACCTAGAGCAATTGGTGCAACACCCTACTCGTATTCCTGACCGTCTTGGAGATACGTCCAACATTCTTGACCTTTTCCTGACCTCTAATCCTTCTGCTTATGCTGTCACCCTTTCTTCTCCGTTGGGCTCCTCCGATCACAATCTCATATCTTTATCTTGTCCTATCACTCCAATCCCTCCTCAGGATCCCCCTAAGCGAAGGTGCCTCTGGCGTTTTGCCTCTCCTAGTTGGGGGGATCTGAGGAGGTATTTTGCTGATTTTCCTTGGAATGACTACTGCTTCCGTGTCAGAGACCCATCTTTGTGTGCTGAGCGCATAACAGAGGTGATAGTGTCTGGCATGGAGGCGTACATTCCTCACTCTTTTTCTCGTCCTAAACCTTCTAAACCTTGGTTTAACACAGCTTGTTCTCGTGCTATACATGATAGAGAGGTGGCCCACAAAAGGTACTTAAGCCTTCCATCACCAGAATCTCATGCACTTTATATTTCTGCCCGGAACCATGCCAAGTCTGTTCTCCAACTAGCCAAAAACTCCTTCATTAACAGAAAATGTCAAAACCTTTCAAGATCTAACTCCCCTCGTGATTTCTGGCATCTAGCCAAAAATATCTCCAATAACTTTGCTTCTTCTTCTTTCCCTCCTCTACTTCAGCCAGATGGCATCACTGCTATCACATCTATTTCTAAAGCTGAACTCTTTGCTCAAACCTTTGCTAAAAACTCTACCTTGGACGATTCTGGGCTTGTTCCTCCCTCTCCTCCACCCTCTGACTACTTCATGCTACCTATTAAAATTCTTCGCAATGATGTTTTCCATGCCCTCGCTGGCCTAAACCCTCGGAAGGCTTATGGACCTGATGGGGTCCCTCCTATTGTTCTCCGAAACTGTGCCTCCGTGCTTGCACCTTGCCTAGTCAAACTCTTTCAGCTCTGTCTGTCAACATCTACCTTTCCTTCTTGCTGGAAGTTTGCCTACATTCAACCTGTTCCTAAAAAGGGTGACCGCTCTAATCCCTCAAACTACCATCCTATTGCTTTAATTTCCTGCTTATCTAAAGTTTTTGAATCTATCCTCAACAGGAAGATTCTTAAACATCTATCACTTCACAACCTTCTATCTGATTGCCAGTATGGGTTCCGTCAAGGCCGCTCTACTGGTGATCTTCTAGCTTTCCTTACTGAGTCTTGGTCATCCTCTTTTAGAGATTTTGGTGAAACTTTTGCTGTTGCCTTGGACATATCAAAAGCCTTTGATAGAGTCTGGCACAAAGCTTTGATTTCCAAACTACCCTCTTACGGTTTCCATCCTTCTCTCTGTAACTTCATCTCAAGTTTTCTTTCTGACCGTTCTATTGCTGCTGTGGTAGACGGTCACTGTTCTTCTCCTAAATCTATTAACAGTGGTGTTCCTCAGGGTTCTGTCCTGTCACCCACTCTCTTCTTATTATTCATTAATGATCTTCTAAACCAAACTTCTTGTCCTATCCACTCCTACGCTGATGATACCACCCTGCACTTTTCCACGTCTTTTCATAGACGTCCAACCTTTCAGGAGGTAAACATATCACGCAGGGAAGCCACAGAACGCCTGACTTCTGATCTTTCTAAAATTTCTGATTGGGGCAGAGCAAACTTGGTATTGTTCAATGCCTCAAAAACTCAATTCCTCCATCTATCAACTCGACACAACCTTCCAGACAACTATCCCCTCTTCTTCAATGACACTCAACTGTCCCCCTCTTCTACACTGAACATCCTCGGTCTGTCCTTTACTTATAATCTGAACTGGAAACTTCACATCTCATCTCTAGCTAAAACAGCTTCTATGAAGTTAGGTGTTCTGAGACGTCTCCGCCAGTTTTTCTCACCCCCTCAGCTGCTAACTCTGTACAAGGGCCTTATCCATCCATGTATGGAGTATGCTTCACATGTCTGGGGGGGTTCCACTCATACTGCTCTTCTAGACAGGGTGGAATCAAAAGCTTTTCATCTCATCAACTCCTCTCCTCTAACTGACTGTCTTCAGCCTCTCTCTCACCGCCGCAATGTTGCATATCTAGCTGTCTTCTACCGCTATTTTCATGCTTACTGCTCTTTTGATCTTGCTAACTGCATGCCTCCCCTCCTTCCGCGGCCTCGCTGCACAAGACTTTCTTCTTTCTCTCACCCCTATTCTGTCCACCTCTCTAACGCAAGAGTTAACCAGTATTCTCAGTCATTCATCCCTTTCTCTGGTAAACTCTGGAACTCCCTGCCTGCTTCTGTATTTCCACCTTCCTACGACTTGAATTCCTTCAAGAGGGAGGTTTGAAGACACTTATCCACCAATTTTTGACCACTGCTTTGACCTTTTTATGGGACTGGCATTTCAGTGGGCATTTTTTTTATTAGATTTTTGTTG
>NW_026973672.1:1497500-1517500 GCF_035594125.1 Scylla paramamosain
CTCCTCAGTTTAAAATGAAGTAGCAATATATATATATATATATATATATATATATATATATATATATATATATATATATATATATATATATATATATATATATATATATACGAGTACACATGTTGGTTGACTGTCTGGCCCTGTGGCAAGAACTCGCAGTGGACGATGCCCCTCACATCGAAGAAAGCGATCAACATGACCTTGAAGCTGGACCTGGACTGCCTTGCTTTCTTCGGCCGTGGCGACGCCGGACTCTTCCATTGAAGGCTCTGGCGTTTGGTCTCCGGGTCGTACTCAAATACCCAGGACTCATCGCCGGTGATGACTCTCCTGAGCAAGTCTGGTTCAGTTTCCAGACGCTCGAGGATGTCCTGACACACCTGCATGCGTCGTCCCTTCTGGTCATCGTTCAGGAGTCTCGGCACCATCTTCGCACAGACTTTCCGCATGCCCAGATCTTCAGTGATAATCTTCCACACGCTGTTGTGGTTCATGCCAAGCTCATCTGCGATCTTTCGAACAGTCAACCGACGATCGTCACGCACCATCTGCTTGACACGCTCAACATTGGCCTCATTCCTGCTCGTTGAGGGTCTTCCACTCTTGGGGTCATCTTCCACGTCCTCCCGGCCCTCTTTGAACCTCTTGCACCACTCAAAAACACGTGAGCGTGACATTGTCTCATCCCCGTACACTTTTTGCAGCATACCCAGTGCTTCTGACGGCGTTTTCCCCAACTGCACCAAAAACTTCAAGTTTGTTCGCTGTTCAGCGCTCATTGTTAAACGACCTGCAACAGAGGACATGATTTTAAAAGCACGTAAGAAAAAGATTAGTGACTGTAGAGGGTTGGGAGCGCAGTTGTATACTCCAGAAGGATTACTTTGAAGGGGAAATATGGTGGTTTGTGGCTTGGGTTTGAAATTCATCTTTTAGGACACCAGTCCTGGAACTTTAATGACACACCTCGTATATATATATAATATATAGTATATACAGCAAGTGTTTCAATGAATCATGGAGTGTGCTACTTGTGTTATGCTCAATCCGTGCTCAAAACTGACAAGTCACCAATATTTTGCATACCAGCACCATCCTGAATTGTCATGCTCAGTCCTTCTTGTCATGGTTGTTTTCCCTGCATCATCCTGACTCCCAGAATGAAGTGTAGGACTGTCACACTGCCTTAACATGGCACACTTGTGTTAGGTAGCCTTTTAACACCTCCATGTATTTGTATCATGATGGGAGGCCAACGCTTCTGCAGGTATGAATGAAGGAATTAGTGAGTTCTGGGCCAGGCAAGCAACATGCTGTGAATGAGGGTGATAGGTGGGAATATTTAGGAATGTTTCATATATGGACTGCCATGTGCAGACCTGATTTTTTGCTGCTTCCCTTGTTTTCTTATGTTCTTATGTTAACATATTCATAGTTCATCACCAAAGTATTTGCCCAAAAATATGTTAAGTAACACAATAAAATAAAATGCTTTGACTGAATTATAATGCAGTGTTACTTTTCATCACTACTTTTATGTAATATTACCATTTAATAATGTATGAGTTATTGTACCAGTAAAGTAAGTAGGTGTGAGGAGATGCTGGGTGATGAGGGCAAGTGCAGGAGGATGTGTAGTGTGTGTGTTAATGGAAAGGGTTGGGGTGGAAGACACTTGTAGCCATGCAAAAAGGGTGGTGACAGGAGGCCAGCACCTGTACTGTCACTGATTGATGGAGGGAAAGAAGGAGTGGAGTGGGGTGGGAGATGAGTGTGATAAGAGATGCATTAAGGAGATGGAAGATTGTCAGGAGGTGTAATTACATGGCAGTTGGTTGGCAGTCATCTGTAGGGACAGCAAGATAATTTAGGGACAGTACTGTTTATTCTTCAGCAATTATTTTTGTATAGCAAAGATTATGTAATAGATAACCAATGTTATATCACTTTTATTGCAAATGCTTCCCATTCAAGACTGGTCCTGTATTATGTAATTGTTCAATAGAAAATATGTGAAAATAGCTTTGTATTGGAAATTATTCAAAATGATCTATAAAAAGGATCTTTAGTAATGGAAACAGGTACATTCACTGATACTTAGTGTATGCATTTGCTGAAAGGTCACAGATTCATAATATTAAAAACTCATTAATACTGGAGCTAATGAGTGGTTGAAAGAAGACAAGAATATTCATAATAATATGCATATATAAGAGTTTAAAGATTCACAGTATTAAAAACTCATTAATGTTGGGTGTGTGGGTGAAGGTGGGAGACAAGGGGAGGGAAGCATTGGCAGGTGGGGAAGATAAGGAGCAAGGGCAGGTAGAGAGGGCAGGGTGGGGAAGCAAGGACATCCTGCTGGTTGTGACCATTACCCTCATGCTGGTCTTCCCATCTCTGAGAGCAGCTCTGACAAAGCAAAAAGTAATTTCCTTTTCAAAGACAAATCCATATTTATTTGTTTCCTAAAGGAGACTTTAGGATGATATTTACTTGAGGTTTGTGGTGCAAGCTTCAATTTTGCCATGAAAGAAATATTGTCACAAGTAGGTAAGCTGAAATTCATCTAATGGCCATTATATGTAATTTCTTTCCAACTACTTACTATTTCAGATATAAAACAGCATTATAAGAAGCTTACCAGGCCTATTCCTGTTAATGCCTATCTGGTAGATTCTATATCTGATATAAAATATTATTATTAGCCTTACTTTTAAACTTACTGTAAATACTATGAAGTGTTTGAGAAGGTTACTGAGGTTACTGCCATGGAAATTGTCAAGTATAATGTCATACTTTAATCTGTGTAAAGGGCAAGGAAAATGCAGAAAGCCCACATACATTATGTGAGGTGGCTGAGCATTGTGTACCCCTGATGGTGGCTTATATCTCTGGTAACCTTTATGACCAGAGGAAGGAGGAGGGTTGGTAGACTGTTGTGGGCTTGTAGGGGTCTCCTCAGTGTTGCTTCCTCCTGTTTTTTTGTACTCTATTTTTTTTTTAGAGATTTTGTTAAGAGTGCTTTCATATGGTTGATCTGTCCATCTGTTTATTTTAACAATTTATTTTTTCTGTCTTTCTATCTGTTTCTGTTTCTCCCTATCTGTCTTTCTGTCTGCTTCTAAATATCTGCCTACCTGTACTACTAAAAAGATAAAAAAAAAAATGTTGAATGTCAATATTGCATGCTTTTTCAAAACACTGAAGAATAGCCAATATCTTAATAGATATAAAATAATTTTCCCTACATAAGGCTCTATAAGAAACAATGGCAGCTACTCTTTATTCATTCCTTGAGTTACTTTTCCCCAGTGGCCATAGAGCTACAGCACGGAGGTGGAGGTGATGCTGTAGAAGTGAGCTGAATGTGGTGTGTAACATTGGCTTAGAGGTGATCAGCCTTTGGAGAGGGGCCGTAGCTGCCTCCCATATAGGGACTAATCGAGTTCTGGGGAGGCGGGTCTGGCTGGCCTCTGTGAGACAATTGGACAGTTGGAGATTATGGTGGGAGATGCCTGGATGTGCCCTATAGATGTTTGTATGGTTGCCTCCCTCCAAGGGTCCCTTAAAGTTGTGTACACTCTGTAGGAGGTATTTCTTACCTTATCGAATTATGAAAATTTGCTTTCATTAATCTCACCTGTCAAAGTCACTGCTATGGAATGTCTGCCACTACACTGAACAATGTGGGCCGGGCTGCCACATGTATGATGATTTTTGTCCTGCCCTAAATTTAAGATCCGGACTTAGAGAAATGTTTAAGTGAAACTTTGAGCCAGAAACTGAAAGAGAATGAAAGGTGATGAAAAATATCCACTGCTTAGTAGAGTTTGAAGGAAAAAATGATACAGTAAAATCCCTCTTATCCGGCATCAATGGGACCGCTGACATGCCGGATACTTGAATAGAAGTGAAATTATGCCCACAATCACCACCCTACACTCACGCATCTTACCATAACAAAGATCAGCTGATCGCTGTGCCGCGCGTCGCCGCCCGTGCTGCCACCTCACACTCACCAGCACAGTTGTAGCATTGGGCCTGTAATTGTGACTCCTTCTGATCTTTTCAAGCTGAACCACTCGTATAACACTTTGTCCATCATTTCATTATGATGATACTGCAGTGTGTGATGATTTTCCACTGCCTTTGGGGTGTCGGTGACTTTCATGTAATCCCGCAACTTTTTCGTTTGGGATTTAATGTCATAAATAGTTGATGAGCCCACACCATATTCTGCCATTAGTTGCTGTCTGCTTTCACCTCTCTCTAATCATCGACAAATTTCTACCTTCTGCTTAAGTGTAAGCACAACACGCTTCCTCTTTTCTACAACTTTAGGTATGATGAAGGCGTCAGGTGATAAACAGTGCACATGCGGGACTGAGTCACTGAGTAAACACAGTGCAGTGGACCACAGGTGGTGCGAAGCAGTGTGCTCTGGTGGCGAGGGGACAAAGTATGCCTCACGCGGGAATTTTAATCAATTTTATGAGTACACATTGATTTTTTTATAGATTTTAAGGCTCAGGGAAAAATGTGCCGGATACTTGAAGCTGCCAGATACTTGAATGCCGGATGAGAGGGATTTTACTGTATTAGGGGTTGGCCTGGTGGCGCCCATGCTGGGAGGGGGTGCATTTCGGGCATCGCAGCGGGATATTGGCAGCAGCATTATGTGATGGGATATCCGGCTGGCGTTAGTCAACCCTTGCGAATCCAACCCTTCGTGGTATTCCTTCTCCCCCCTCATTAGGTCTCCTCCTGTTCCCCCCCATGAAAGTGTAGTGGCCCCCAGGCTTGGAGGAGTGCCTTTGTTACACCATTTGGCCAAGTTTCCTGTTGGGTGCACAGCCATATTGGTAGGTTGGCTGATCAGGCACCACCTGTCTGGTGTGAGGCTCTGCCCCTCCTCCCCATGTGTAGTTGCAGTGGTGGTTGTGACAGCGGTGGTAGTGGTGGTAACACAGTGGTCATATGGTGGTGCTCGCATGGCGTTTGGTGGCTCAAGAACTGTGAGATAGTGATCTGTGTAATACTCCAGCAAGTTTCTTGTTATAATCTTGTAATCAAAGGGCTTTTCACAACACAGTGAAGTGAATAGATGAGTACCCTGTTGTGGTTACATTAGCAACTTTTTGTATGTGTCATTGTATGAAGGACTGTGCCAGTAGTCAGTAACCTTGAAATGTTATTGAGGAATCTGCTGCACACACATTGTTATGACTTATGACTGAGTAAGTATTTAATGGTATAGTGATAGCATGGTTTCTTATCTTCACAAGACACACATGTGAGGTGGTGTACTCTTGGCAGCAGTGCAGCAACACACAGGACAAGAGATTTTTGGGAAAATGTTATGTCTTGTGTAGCTGTGGTGTAGCACTTTGAGAGTTGGCTTATATCAAGACTGAAGGATATTATTTTATCCCTGCTAGTACAGTAGTGTGCTACAGTATTTTGTGCAATAATTGCCAATGGCTGTTATATATCTAGACCACGGTGATCTGTAGCTCAGTGAAGGCTTATTGATTTGAGCTTTTCTTTTCCAAGTAAGAAAAATATTTAGGCTTGGTGGTGGCCATAGAGTGGAATCATTAATCATAATGGGATCATTGAAGGAGTGGGGACAGAGGGCAGGTACACCTGGGTGGCAGGAGGCTCACTAATGCTTCCTGGCCAGGCAGGAGGCCTCCCTCCACCCACCATCAAGGATCACAAATTACTAGAGGTACTGGTAACACTGAGGAACAGTTATGAGTCCTGAGAAATTACTGCTGTGATGAAAATATAGGGTGTGTACTGCTTTACATAATGTGTAGTGTGTGTGTGTGTGTGTGTGTGTATAGACACATTTTGTTTATATTTTCAATGATGAAGATTGTGAGTGTTTTGGTTGAGGTTTCATGGATGACTATAATTGCTCTGAACATGAAGGGAACATTATATCCTTTATGTAGTTGTAATGGTTGCCATGTGATATATGTTTTTACAGTTTATTTCTATACATAAACCATGTATGCTTTCTTTTTAGTATATATACATAACATATTTAAGCATTAACTGTTGTTGAAAACCAGGCAAGCTATATTCATCATTTATTCATGAATAGTTCTTATTGTAAGATTTTTAAAGCATATTTGGATCAAATTTTATCATAAGAGCTTTAATGTTTTAGGCACCAATATATTATTGTTTATCTGATGACCCCCACAAGTTGGTGATGGGAAAAACAAACCACAGCATCATAGGTTGTAGCTTTGTACATCAAATTTGTTACAAGAATAACAGAAAGAGTGTTGACAGTATTTGTGTAATTACTGTTCATCCTTTGCTTGCAGGTGAGCATTTACTGTCTCCTAAGAAAAACATCAGCGGAGGAGACGTGACCCTTGACTCTGTGTCTCCTCTTAACTCTCCGTCCTTCACCCTCAATGAGATGGTACCAGACTTCAATCTTGACTTCAACCTTGATGAAGCCTTGAAATTTGTTGGACTGAACTGTTCTGAGACTGGGGAAACTGTCTGGAAGGTGAGTTGTCTATTTTGCAATAGATATTACCATTAGGAGATAATAGATTACTTATTAGCCCATTGGCTATTATGACTTTGCCTTATACTGAAGGAAATTGCCTGGTTGGATGACTGGAATATACTCATTTAAAAGGATGTTAATGCACAGTCAGTGAAGAGCTTGGTCAGAAGCTATGAAAGTGTTATCTCAGCCCTCAGAGCCTGAACCCACCTCTGACAACAAGGAAAGCCCTGGTAAGGAGGAGGAGGACAGCGAGGACAGCTTAGACACCTTGAACGACACCCTGGACGATATGATCCAGGCCTCCCAGCTTCATCCTCAACACCCGTGCTCACTACAGGTAAGTGTCTGCCTCTCCTGTGCATGGTCATCCAGAATATAAGAATGGGAGGAAAGGAGACCATAAAAGACCAGCTGACCCACGCAAGGTGGCTCCTGGTCAATTCAGGGCAGTATGAGGTTCTTCCCTGTCAGAGCACCAGTGTAATATGTCATTTAAAATTAAAAAAAAATTTTTCCATGGTTTATTGAAAAAGAAGGGAATTGCAATGTGATATTAAATACAAATATTCCAGAATAAGCATTTTCTCATGCGTTAAGCCTGCATGGCAGACTGAACCAATTTAAGGTTATTACAAAGCTAGCTCAAATAAAAAGCACAGCCATTCCATCTCAAATTTTTAACTGGTGCTTTCTTTTGGGAGAGAACACCAAGTTTTTTTTTTTTTTTTTTTTTTTTTTTTTTTTTTTTTTTTGCATTTGACCTGGCTTTATATTTGTATGACAAGACAAGAAAAGAAACAAGTAAATAAATATAGATCAACAGATGCAAACAGTATAGTAATTTTGCCATACCAGCATCAAAAGTGAATTAATATTGATGACTAGATAGATAACACACACAATAGCAGTAGCTGAGCATAGCGTGATGAGAATGTCAAGGAACAGTGCGGCATTAACCAGTGATTTACAATGGCACAGAAACACAACCACCTTGGCGGTGCGGGATATGGAGTGATGGAGTCAGACAGACGGGAGTGGTGTGCTGTCATTGTTCAGTCTGCAGTCAGGTCATTACAGCGTGAGGTGAGGCGTGGGAGAGTGGCGGGGAGAGGAGAGGAGAGGGAAGGAGGAGGGTTGCGGATTTCAGTCAAGTAATGTCTTGGTGCCGTTTCGAACATTTCCTGCATGACAAGGTGAGCTTAGCGGGTCGTGACGTGCTGGGTTCCTCACTGACTGCTGTGTGTGTGTTCTGTCAAGGTAATTCTGCCGTGTTTTTCCCCTAATTCCCTGCGATGCCCGTACAGTGAGTGAGTCAAGTCTGGGTCTCCCATAGTGTTGTTTATTATATTTATTTTCTGGAGGAATGAACGCTTTGGTTGTTATTATTATTATTGCTAGTACTTATTCTACTACTACTACTACTACTACTACTACTACTACTGCTAGTACTAGTACTACTACTACTACGATTACGACTACTACTGTACTGAGGGAGCTTGATAGGAGGTGTGTGTGTGTGTGTGTGTGTGTGTGTGTGTGTGTGTGTGTGTGTGTGTGTGTGATTCACCTACAGTCATCTGCTGGTCACCCAGCCAGCCGTTACCCTACAGAAAGAGCTCAGAGATCATAGTGACTGATCTTTGGGTAGGACACCACACACCGGGGCAGCAAGGTCACAACCCTTCGGGTTACATCCCGTATCTACTTGCTGCTAGGTGAACAGGGCCTACACATTAAGAGGCTCACCCATTTGCCTCATGTGTGTGTGTGTGTGTGTGTGTGTGTGTTACAGTGCTTGTGTTCACTCACTTACACAAGGCGGTTTTCTTATCAGATTTTTTTTTTTTATCTTTGTAATGCTGTAGTTGAACAATCTTGATGCTTTTTAGTAGTTCTTGCATCATTCGTGCAGGACTTCTTGTGCTGCTGGTGGATTGAATTAGCAGTGTTCAGGAGACAAAACGCATACATTTATGGCAGAGTACCCAGGGAGTGTATTTCACTGCAAAGTAACATTACAGAATATGATAGACGGTTTCCTCTACAAGCAAAGTGAGAGAGAATAGCGAGTGATATATAGACAGAAAGCCACAGCTGTCATGGACGATAATTACTTAGAAATTGAGGATGGGAAGGGAGACGAAAAAGATAATGATGACAAATGAGAAGTTGGCTGGCGGCAAGATTACACTTGTTTGCTTCTTATGCCTTCAAAACAAGACAGCTAACATTTCAGACACCTGTCCGTGAAAATATAGTCTTTGTAACTAAAAATAATCCAGCAAGATATTTTTAGCATCTATATTTCATGCTCCTGAAGTTAGTGGTAGCGAAACAAGACGAGTTTGTTTCTTATGCCTTCAAAACGAGAGATACAACGTTTTAGGAAATAGCGGGTGATGGAATAAAATCTTCCCTATTGAAATTGGTACCATAAAATACTTTTAGCATCTATATTTCTTGATTCTGAAGGTGATGGTAACTTATAGTAGCAAAATAAATTAACGCATTTCTGAATCATATGTGGTTTGTTGCAGTATTGCAGTACCTAAGTGAAATGACACTTTGACTACAACATGGGGTAGCGAAAAAAAATGAATGGACAGACGGACGATTTTTTCCGGTCACGCGCCGAGAAACATCTACCTTATCTACTCTTGTTGGCATATTAATAGTTGCAGAATTTGCTCATGTTTATCAAGTGTTGCCCATCGAGTGTTGGTTCAGGTGCTGATAGCGGCAGTGATGATGGTGATAATGGTGATGGAAAGTGTGTTGATGGTGATGACGGTGGTGGTATGGTAACAGTGGTGATGACGGCGGAGAGACAGCGGTGTCGGCGGTGTTCAGAACAACAGTCACGCTTATCCTCGTTGTTAAGATATTTGCTTTTAGCGGCCTCATATGTCATGATAAGCAGCAGCAGATTCCTTGGTATAGTGAGAGAGTTTAGGGAGCTGCACAACTCAGTTAAGACGCAGAATTGTATGCCACGTGCTGCTAAAGTGAAGAAAGCTGAAGATGACACTAAACTTCACTTTGTGAATCAACTAAACCTTATGACACACACTGAATTTTACAGTAAACCTTATGACAGACACATAACTACAACCAGAGCAGCAATAATGATGAGTACAACAATAATTCTAATAATAATGATAATGCATTGATAAGCTGTATACTATAATATTCTAACTCCATTTTCTCTCTCTCTCTCTCTCTCTCTCTCTCTCTCTCTCTCTCTCTCTCTCTCATACTTAACGTAGATATCTTTCCGTAAAATGGTGTAATTGGTCAGGAGATCACGGAACTTGCTCCTTACCTGGCGTTGAAATCCCTGTAGCACGTTGAGCAGTGTGGAGATAATGCAACAGAAAAGAATGGCATTAGGCTTTTGGACAATAATAATCTTTCATTAAGACATCTTTCTCCGCAGTTTTCATTCTTTGATGTTCTCAGCTTCCTGCGCTTGTGACTCTGTAATTGGTGTGCTGTGTAATATTACTGCAAGTGTCTGAAAAAAAAATAAATAACGAGTATTAGATGTATTCTGGTGTTGATTTCCGCGTCACTTAGGCAGGTAAGTGGCAGGCGTGAGGGTGGTCCTTTAAGTGGCTATTTGACCTGTGTTATTTGTTACTGCAGGTGGGCTGGAAACTGCAGCTTTTTTTTATTGCGTCAGGAAACACGCTGACGTTGTGTGGCTGATGTTTTAAATTTTTTCCCTCTGTTTTCGTCGGCAGACCGGCGGCAATTTGAGTTTGTAAGCTGCTTTTGAGCCAGATATTAAATAAAGGCTGTAGTTTAGGAATTATATTGCAGAGTGTTATTTTTAGTATTGGTTCGGGAAATTGGATCTGTGTTAAAAGAAAAGAAAAAAAAAAGAAGAATGTTTAAGTTAACTCTTTGTCTGGTAGCACCTCTCTTTAAGCTTAAAAAATATACAGTAATTATACTCTAGTAAGCACTTTGTACTTAAAAAGTACAGAGTGCTGCTGGTTCGGGAATTGGGATCTGCGTTAAAAGAAAAGCAAGAAGTAATTACGTTTTAGTTAACTTTTAGCCTACCAAGACTCCTCCTTAAGCTTGATAAAACACTACAGTAGTTCAAGTTTAAAGTATAATTTTACTACAAGACATCAGGAAAGAGAGAGAGAGAGAGAGAGAGAGAGAGAGAGAGAGAGACTAGTGGAGTAGTTACAGTGCTTGTAGTCACATTTTCACTCCATAAAATAATCTAGAGTTACACAAAAATGAAGCAACAAACGTACTCCCATAAGCAGTCACAGTTACAGGTACAATATTTCAGTTTTTCCTTACGAGTAATTGTAGTACTTGTAGTTACATTTTCACCCCATAAAATCATCTAGAATTATCCCAAAAAATAACAAATGTACTACCATAAGCAATCACAGTTACAAATGCAATATTTCAAATTTTCTGTACAATTGCGGGAATTTTAAAAGTCCCATCGGAGAGGTGCGCGGCGCAGTGGCGATGCTTGCGGTCACTTGGAGCAATAACTGTCATGTTGAACTGGTGGTGGTGTTGGTGGACTGAGAGGGAGGCGCCGCCACCCACACACGTGAGAGATGGCCGGGACATGGAGTGTGGGGGAGTGTGTGTGTGTATGTGGAGGATGAGGGGTGTGTGTGTGTGTGTGTGTGTGTGTAGGACGAGGGGAAGTGTGTGAGGAGTGTGCGTGGACTGTATAGAGTTTAAGTGAAGGAAGTTGAAGATGACTAAATTCTACAGTAAACCTTATGACACACAATGTAATAGCTACAACCGGAGCAGCAATAATGAAGAAAATAATTTACAAGACGAGTGGGAGTGTGTGGAGAGTGTGGAGTGTAGGAGTGCCAGAGTGGGTGTGGCATGACCAACTGCTTGACAATGTGGATGATTTATTGAGAGAGAGAGAGAGAGAGAGAGAGAGATTATAGTATCATATCTCTCAAAGTACATTGATGTTGAAGGCAAAATTGATTCAGTTAACATAATTACCAAACGAAACAAGGAACTTTACTTTAAGACCCAGAGAGAGAGAGAGAGAGAGAGAGAGATGGTTTGGGGGAGGTGACAGAAAGGGGCGGTGTTTGGCAATAGGGAGGCTGAGACAGGGCCCCGCCAAGCCTGCCCGGTTAGGCTTACTGCTGCTCGGGGCTGTGAGCTGGTGACGGTGTGACGGTATGACGGTGGCGGCTCATCATTAATCACAGTCCACGGTGAATGTAGCCAATCACAGCAGAATCACGACCAATCATAAACTCGTCACGACCAATAAGGGCGGAAATTGCTGCAAAACCGGGTCCCATTGGTGGAGAGGCTGCCAGATCGCTTTCACCACCAGATTCTTTACACATTCCTCTAGACTCCGATATTCATTAAGGTTTTATGATGCACCATCCATCTCTTCTTTTGTGCTTTAGGAATCACTGGGTTACTCTCTCAAGCCTCTTAGTGGCTTGGTGTAAAATGTTCACCAACTGCTTGAAAATATCGGGACTCACTCGTATGTTGCACTGTTTGTTGCCACGAGCTTGGGGAGTTTGACCTCTCGAGTGCATCGGCATTCTCAAGTCCCTTTCACACGCTGGGGGATACATTGACTCCTGGAGAGAGAAGTCAGTGCCACCACCACCATCACCACTACCCCTACTCCTACCCCTACCCCAACCACTACCACCCACCACCCACCACCACCACCACCACGCTGTCCTTGCTTCCTGCTTGGTGAACAGAGCTGCAGGATGTTCCGTGAAGCATCTGCTGCCCATGGTGTATATATATATATATATATATATATATATATATATATATATATATATATATATATATATATATATATATATATATATATATATATATATATATATATATATATATATATATATATATATATATATATATATATATATATATATATATATATATATATATATATATATATATATATATATATATATATATATATATATATATATATATATATTCACTGACCATCCTGGTGAACTAGCCTACAACTTTGCTATCCTGCATGACCTAGAGCAATTGGTGCAACACCCTACTCGTATTCCTGACCGTCTTGGAGATACGCCCAACATTCTTGACCTTTTCCTGACCTCTAATCCTTCTGCTTATGCTGTCACCCTTTCTTCTCCGTTGGGCTCCTCCGATCACAATCTCATATCTTTATCTTGTCCTATCACTCCAATCCCTCCTCAGGATCCCCCTAAGTGAAGGTGCCTCTGGCGTTTTGCCTCTGCTAGTTGGGGGGACCTAAGGAGGTATTTTGCTGATTTTCCTTGGAATGACTACTGCTTCCGTGTCAGAGACCCGTCTTTGTGTGCTGAGCGCATAACAGAGGTGATAGTGTCTGGCATGGAGGCGTACATTCCTCACTCTTTTTCTCGTCCTAAACCTTCTAAACCTTGGTTTAACACAGCTTGTTCTCGTGCTATACATGATAGAGAGGTGGCCCACAAAAGGTACCTAAGCCTTCCATCACCAGAATCTCATGCACTTTATATTTCTGCCCAGAACCATGCCAAGTCTGTTCTCCAACTAGCCAAAAACTCCTTCATTAACAGAAAATGTCAAAACCTTTCAAGATCTAACTCCCCTCGTGATTTCTGGCATCTAGCCAAAAATATCTCCAATAACTTTGCTTCTTCTTCTTTCCCTCCTCTACTTCAACCAGATGGCACCACTGCTATCACATCTATTTCTAAAGCTGAACTCTTTGCTCAAACCTTTGCTAAAAACTCTACCTTGGACGATTCTGGGCTTGTTCCTTCCTCTCCTCCACCCTCTGACTACTTCATGCTACCTATTAAAATTCTTCGCAATGATGTTTTCCATGCCCTCGCTGGCCTAAACCCTCGGAAGGCTTATGGACCTGATGGGGTCCCTCCTATTGTTCTCCGAAACTGTGCCTCCGTGCTTGCACCTTGCCTAGTCAAACTCTTTCAGCTCTGTCTGTCAACATCTACCTTTCCTTCTTGCTGGAAGTTTGCCTACATTCAACCTGTTCCTAAAAAGGGTGACTGCTCTAATCCCTCAAACTACCGTCCTATTGCTTTAATTTCCTGCTTATCTAAAGTTTTTGAATCTATCCTCAACAGGAAGATTCTTAAACATCTATCACTTCACAACCTTCTATCTGATCGCCAGTATGGGTTCCGTCAAGGCCGCTCTACTGGTGATCTTCTGGCTTTCCTTACTGAGTCTTGGTCATCCTCTTTTAGAGACTGGTGAAACTTTTGCTGTTGCCTTGGACATATCAAAAGCCTTTGATAGAGTCTGGCACAAAGCTTTGATTTCCAAACTACCCTCCTACGGTTTCTATCCTCCTCTCTGTAACTTCATCTCAAGTTTCCTTTCTGACCGTTCTATTGCTGCTGTGGTAGACGGTCACTGTTCTTCTCCTAAATCTATTAACAGTGGTGTTCCTCAGGGTTCTGTCCTGTCACCAACTCTCTTCTTATTATTCATTAATGATCTTCTAAACCAAACTTCTTGTCCTATCCACTCCTATGCTGATGATACCACCCTGCACTTTTCCACGTCTTTTCATAGACATCCAACCCTTCAGGAGGTAAACATATCATGCAGGGAAGCCACAGAACGCCTGACTTCTGATCTTTCTAAAATTTCTGATTGGGGCAGAGCAAACTTGGTATTGTTCAATGCCTCAAAAACTCAATTCCTCCATCTATCAACTCGACACAATCTTCCAGACAACTATCCCCTCTTCTTCAATGACACTCAACTGTCCCCCTCTTCTACACTGAACATCCTCGGTCTGTCCTTTACTTATAATCTGAACTGGAAACTTCACATCTCCTCTCTAGCTAAAACAGCTTCTATGAAGTTAGGTGTTCTGAGACGTCTCCGCCAGTTTTTCTCACCCCCCAGCTGCTAACTCTGTACAAGGGCCTTATCCGTCCATGTATGGAGTATGCTTCACATGTCTGGGGGGGTTCCACTCATACTGCTCTTCTAGACAGGGTGGAATCAAAAGCTTTTCGTCTCATCAACTCCTCTCCTCTAACTGACTGTCTTCAGCCTCTCTCTCACCGCCGCAATGTTGCATATCTAGCTGTCTTCTACCACTATTTTCATGCCAACTGCTCTTCTGATCTTTGCTAACTGCATGCCTCCCCTCCTTCCGCAGCCTCGCTGCACAAGACTTTCTTCTTTCTCTCACCCCTATTCTGTCCACCTCTCTAACACAAGAGTTAACCAGTATTCTCAATCATTCATCCCTTTCTCTGGTAAACTCTGGAACTCCTTGCCTGCTTCTGTATTTTCACCTTCCTATGACTTGAATTCCTTCAAGAGGGAGGTTTCAAGACGCTTATCCACCAATTTTTGACCACTGCTTTGACCCTTTTATGGGACTGGCATTTCAGTGGGCATTTTTTTTTTATTAGATTTTTGTTGCCCTTGGCCAGTATCCTTCCTACATAAAAAAAAATATATATATATATATATATATATATATATATTATTATTATTATTATTATTATTATTTTTTTTTTTTTTTTTTTTTTTTTTTTTTTTTTTTTTTTTTTTGCTTCGATGAATAGAGTGTTGGCATTTTTGAGACAACTCCCATATATCCTTGAAATCACACCTGTCTTTTTTTAATCTCTTATCACACTTTTCTTACGTAACCTTCCTACGGCAAAGGTTGGTTTGTATCGTGTAGGTGTTCAAGATAACTGCCTTATGCTTCTAAGCCGTCATGTGAGACACTTTACAGTCATTACGATAGTTTTGAAAGGCCACAAGTATGATTAGTTGTGCTTTCATGCGTTTTTTTTTTTTTTTTCCACTGATAGAGCAGAATCCTTATTAAATTATAAATAGAATAATGAAAAACACACTTGCAAACACAATAACCTCCATTGTAACCAGTTAAAGTTATAGAGATAAGACGCTGAAGCATTTGAGAGATGGAGACCTTTCAGACACACACACACACACACACACACACACACACACACACACACACACACACACACACACACACACACACACACACACACACACACACACACACACACACACTGAGCAAATCACATACATGACTCCATTTTGTGTACACTTAGCTAATCTGGAAATACAGCCCATTCCAGCCCATTCCAGGCTCATTCCAGTCCCTTATCTTATTACCCTGTTCCAGTTTATTCCATCATTTTTTTTTTTTTTTTTACCTTTTTTACCTTGTTCTGCTGGGTCTGTCTGGCCTGTGTTTGGTTCTGCTGGGTCTGTCTGGCCTGTGTTTGGTTCTGCTGGGTCTGTTTGGCCTGTGTTTGGTTCTGCTGGGTCTCTGTTTAGCCTGTGTTTGGCCAAACAGGCTACCATTACTGGTACAAAGGTTACACTGGAATGAAATTAGTTGAAAAATATACTGCATAATTATTGGCAATGAAAAGATTGTGTGTTGAAAAGATAGTGATGAGGGATTCCGGGATGTGTTTCACTGTACAGAGTGGTGGCTGCCTCTAAGTGTTCGGGAGCACCTTACATGGCACCAAGAGGTAGTTAGTATATCCTCACCTTACAGAAAAAAAAAAAAAGTTCTTGACCAGACATGGGCATCATTATAAATTATTATGATTTTATTTTGATTATGGTCTGGAATACTTTTTTGATTGATTATATTATGATTAGTTTTAGCTATTTTTATTGTGGTTATTTTTTTCTTTTTGTGCATGATTAGGATTAGATTATCACATTTCTCTGTGATTATTTATAAAAAGATAATAATTAACAGTGATTAAGTACAATGCCTAAATAGGCAGCAAACTACATCTCTTAGGAGCACTGTTCCATTTTTGAGCATAGCAATATAACCGCTTAAATCACTTTCTAACTAATGGTATTAAAAACATACATTGTGTGTAAGAGGTTTTATTTGATTTTGCTATACAGTACATAATACATTACTTCTATGAATTTATTTCAGATCATGATCACAGACTTTCACAGCAATAAGGAAAACAAAGTATTTCTCTTTGAAAAATATAGAACTTGTTATACACATGATTTCTTATAGGCTAGGTTATTTCTCATGTAATGTCTTCTTTACTATATGTTGATTGCACTTGATAAACATCAACTCCTCAAAGCGAACATCGGTCATTCTGCATCGTTCAGGACAAAAGACTTTCCCAGCAATGGAGAAAAGTGTCTGATCTGGAGCCGATGAAGCTGGGATGCACAGATATTGGAGCCAGTATAGTTAGTTGAGGCAGTGTTGACTGATTCTGTTCTCAGAAGAGAAGGGGGTCACTGTCATCCTCTGTTCTTGGTTGACTCAGGTTGGATTCTACTTGTGATACAGTTGATGTTAATATACAGTGGGAAGAGCTCGTTGATGCTGATGGTGTCATGAATCTGAACACCTTGCACTTCTTTGTAGGGGCCTCCTTATTTTCTTGAAGGGAACCGTTTTCTTCAGTGGTAGTAGGCATAATTTCATCTACTGTAGACTTCAGTAGGGATTTCATGAACATGACTTATGGTAAGCTCCAGTCCATCTTAAAGCATGGATCTAGGAAAGAAGCCAGCCCAAACATCTCCGTGTCTTCATAGATCTTCAATCTTTTCTCGATTGAGCTTTTGAGAGTAGTAATAATCTTTGACTTGTATGTCTGTGACACTTGATCAAGCTCATCGTTCAATCCACAAATGCATGGAATTACTGTGCTTGACATTACAACATTCTCTCCCTGACACACTAGAGTTGCTACTTTAAATGGTATCAAGATGCCTGTTATTTCTTTGATGAGATTAAGTTCATATTTGGTTAGCTTTACTGAACAAGCTGGGCTGGATCAGTATTCAGAAGGGAGCGAATCATCTTGTTACTGCTATTCCATTGGATTGCGTTTTTGGCCTGAGGTCTGCTTTCACCTTTGAGAATGTCAGATGCCAGTGCAGAATAATGAATATGTGATACTAAACATTAAGCAAAGAAACCACAGTGTCAGTAGCAGTCAGTGGCAGGTTCTCCTCAACAATGCCTCAAAAAATTTTTGAATTCTCCAGGGAAGCAAGGAAACCAATTTCATTACCTCAACTCTGCCTCATAAAGTTATTGATAGAAACTCCAGTGAAGCAAGGAAACCATATTGTCAGTACCAGTCAGGCTCTTAAGGCTGAAGAACACACACACACACACACACAAACACACACAATTGATCATTGTCGATGTGTTCAGTGTGTGGCACATGGATGCGCTGGAACCAGGGCAGTGATGGCGATGAGGCTGGCAAACATGAACAGCCAGGCCAGGTACACCACACCCATCATCTGTGGGGACAACACTGCTCACACAGTGCCGTGGTCAGGACAGAGAATTCCCAGCACCAATGGGGATGAGGGTGGACATCACAATATTCTGCTTGTCGCTGGCTTAGCATAAGGGAGGAGTGATGATAAGGAGGCTGTCTTTGATTCATGCCTCTGTAGTTCATGGGTCACTCAGTATAAAGTTACATTAGCTGTGAATTTAGTTTATTTATTTATTTTTTTTTTATTTACTTTTTCTGTAAGAGGGCATTGTGGTCTAGGGCAACAAAGTGGTAATAAAAAAAGGCTCACTTACTCGTGCATCACTCGGTGTAAAGTTGCATTAGTAGTAGAGGATATTTCAAATGATCTGTTTAGTCTAAGGCAAGAGTGACAGTGAGGAGGAAGTGATGAATTAATGCCTCTATAGTACACAGGTCACTCAGTTGAATTAATAACAGTAGTGGTCTTAACATTATAGCAAATTTTCATTATAATTTCTTTAGCATAAGGCAAGAGTGATATTGAGAGGAAAGTGTAGTTTTTAGTAGAGGCAACATGAGGTTAAACTAGCAATAGAAGTTTTTAACCATTCATTTATAAGGCAAGGGAAGTAGTGAGAATGAAATGCAGTTTTTGTCTAATGCATTATGAGGTTACATTAATAGTAGACATTAAATAGAAATAATAATCTTGGGAGTAAAGGAAGTTCTCAGTCATTCATTTATCATTAGGCAAAGGCAGGTAGCACTAAGAAGACAATCCTGAATACCTAGTTCAGTTAACATGAGGTGACAGTTCCCCTGACAGGCACCACGGGTGAAAACATGGAGGTGGACAACAGTGTGGAGATCCCTCTCAACAAGGCTACCATCCTGCGGGGACACCAGAGTGAGGTGTTCATCTGTGCCTGGAACCCAACCACTGACCTTGCCTCAGGGTGGGTGCTCTCTCGCTCTCTCACACACACACACACACACACACACACACACACACACACACACACACACACACACACACACACACACACACACACACACACACACACACACACACACACACACACACACACACACACACACACACACACACACACACACACACACACACACACACACACACACACACACACACACACACACACACACACACACACACACACACACACACACACACACACACACACACACACACACACACACACACACACACACACACACACACACACACACACACACACACACACACACACACACACACACACACACACACACACACACACACACACACACACACACACACACACACACACACACACACACACACACACACACACACACACACACACACACACACACACACACACACACACACACACACACACACACACACACACACACACACACACACACACACACACACACACACACACACACACACACACACACACACACACACACACACACACACACACACACACACACACACACACACACACACACACACACACACACACACACACACACACACACACACACACACACACACACACACACACACACACACACACACACACACACACACACACACACACACACACACACACACACACACACACACACACACACACACACACACACACACACACACACACACACACACACACACACACACACACACACACACACACACACACACACACACACACACACACACACACACACACACACACACACACACACACACACACACACACACACACACACACACACACACACACACACACACACACACACACACACACACACACACACACACACACACACACACACACACACACACACACACACACACACACACACACACACACACACACACACACACACACACACACACACACACACACACACACACACACAACAGGTGTGACTCTCTGGAAAACATGAACACATTGAGAAAGCACAAATTAGCAGATACGAATAGATATAGACTTGTTCATTCATTCATACACATACGTATTGCTCATGATCGTATCTTCACTCCCTTCTCTCACCCCACATCACCAATCCTTCCTCTCCACCTTGCATCCACTTTGCTCACCCCACGTTATCACTCCTTCTCCATCTCATCTCACTCCACACATTCACTCCTC
>NW_026973672.1:1522500-1535000 GCF_035594125.1 Scylla paramamosain
GGAAGCCACAGAATGCCTGACTTCTGAGCTTTCTAAAATTTCTGATTGGGGCAGAGCAAATTTGATATTATTCAATGCCTCAAAAACTCAATTCCTCCATCTATCAACTCAACACAACCTTCCAGACAACTATCCCTTCTTCAGTGACACTCAACTGTCCCCCTCTTTTACACTGAACATCCTCAGTCTGTCCTTTACGTATAATCTGAACTGGAAACTTCACATCTCATCTCTAGCTAAAACAGCTTCTATGAAGTTACGTGTTCTGAAATGTCTCCGCCAGTTTTTCTCACCCCCCCCAGCTGCTACCTCTGTACAAGGGCCTTATCCGTCCATGTATGGAGTATACTTCACATGTCTGGGGGGGTTCCACTCATACTGCTCTTTTAGACAGGGTGGAATCAAAAGCTTTTTGTCTCATCAACTTCTCTCCTCTAACTGACTGTCTTCAGCCTCTCTCTCATCAGTGCAATGTTGCATCTCTAGCTGTCTTTTACCACTATTTTCATACTAACTGCTCTTCTGATCTTGCTAACTGCATGCCTTCCCTCCTCCTGTGGCCTCGCTGCACAAGACTTTCTTCTTTCTCTCAATCCTGTTCTGTCCACCTTTCTAATGCAAATGTTAACCAGTATTCTCAATCATTCATCCCTTTCTCTGGTAAACTGGAACTCCTTGCCTGCTTCTGTATTTCCATTTTCCTATGACTTGAACTCCTTCAATAGAGGGGTTTCAAGACACTTATCCTTCAATTTTTGACTACTGCTTCGGACACTTTTTTTTTTTTTTTTTTTTTTTTTTTTTTTTTTTTTTTTTTTTTTGCCCCTGGCCAGTGTCCCTCGTACAGAAAAAAAAAAGTGTAGGTGTCTTGTTTCTTGTTATTTTCTGCAGTTCCTTCAGGTCAGCAAACCCCAAGAACTTATTGTCTGCTTATTTGTCTTGCATGTATCTGTATGTGTGGTTAATATGCTTTATAGAGGGACTGCCTGCCTTGTGTAGTCTTGCAGCTTCCATTATACTCTTATGTACATGGCAGGATATATGAGACTTTCAATTCTTAAGTTATGTTATGCACTTTGCCGTGGCCTCCTTGTGTGAGATTGTCACTCGGTTCATATGCTTTTGAGTTTTAGGTATGTTGAGTAATGTTCTGAAACACTACTAAACCTCACTTCCACTGCTTTTAAAAGGCTCTGGATGAAGTTACATGTGTGTTGAGGTACTTATGCAGGTCTAATGCCAAATTAACAAGATTTCAAATTTATCAACAGGAGAAATCTTTCTTGAGAACCCAGCTAATCATCTATGTGGACTCTGAAAATGGTCATAGTGAGAGAGCAGAGTGCTTCAGAATATGGGCCATGGTTTTACACATGCATCATTATCCACTGCATACTCCAGCAGCAGCAGCAGCAGCAGCAGCAGCAGCAGCAGACAGCTAAATGCTGCACCACCCATCAAGAGGATGAAGATTGCAGCCACATCAGAGAGGCTGGCTGTGAATTTAGTCTTCCTGCCACACATTGAAGTTCCTGCTGATAGCCAATTGGACCTCAGCTTGTTCATCAGGCTTGACTCCTGCATCTTCTGAAGGCTGTAGGAAGAATAAGTAAGGTGAGTGTATGAGGGTTTGTAGGGAGAGAAGGTCTGGTACAGAAGATTGAAAAGGAATTGTGTCACTGAAGTATATCATTATGCTTTTATGTTGTGTAATAATATAGCAGTAAAATGCAGGCTGTATGGAAATAAAGGCACATCAGGATTTTATAAGGAGATTAAATTTTATAGGGAAGATTAAAAAGGAATATTGTGTCATTGTATCTGTCTCTTGCACCTTCCTTTCTGACTCCCATCCTTTGCAGTTCCATCCCTCCATCCACTTTCTGTCTTCTCAATCTTAATTCACACACATACACACACGTGCACACACACCTGCGGTCAAATAACTTCCTAAAGGTGAATTTTTTTTGCAGCCCAATAGCAATGCCTCCTGTGATGTACTGGACTGGCAGTTCCTTGATTCTGGAGGAGTCTGCAATAGGAAGACCACAAATGTAGTAGTTCGTTGTGACATCCATACCTATGAACATGTATTTACCTGCCAAGTGAGTTTTTTATTTGTTTGACTTATTTATTTTCTCTTTTTTTTTTTAATGTAACAGGAGGACTGGCCAAGGACAACAAAAAGAGCAAAAGAAAAAAAAACAAGACCCACTGAGCTGCCAGTCCCAAAAGAAAGTTAAAAAAGATCATCCAAAATTGGAAGATGTGTCCTGAAACCTCCCTCTTGAAAGAATTTGCATCATAGGAAGGAGGAGGTACAGAAGCATGTAGGGAGTGTGGGCTTAGCTAACAGTGAGATACTGGTGGTGGTTATGCTAAATTGAGGAATGTTTGTGGTTTTATCTAAATGAAGAATGAATCTGGCTAATTTATTTTACCTGGTGGAAGAATTAGTTGTTTTCATTTATCAGAGGCAAGATATGAAGCAAATGTTTATATGACAATTTCAAGTTTGCATCTTTCTCACTATGAGGAGAACTAATTGATGCTTTTTAATGACCTGTAAAGGAATTTTGTTCAACATTGCTTCATCTTAAGGGATTTAAGGATTAACATCTTGTCTTGTCTTGATCTTGTCCTATCACTCCAATCCCTCCTCAGGATCCCCCTAAGCGAAGGTGCCTCTGGCGTTTTGCCTCTGCTAGTTGGGGGGACCTGAGGCGGCATTTTGCTGATTTTCCTTGGAATGACTACTGCTTCCGTGTCAGAGACCCGTCTTTGTGTGCTGAGCGCATAACAGAGGTGATAGTGTCTGGCATGGAGGCGTACATTCCTCACTCTTTTTCTCGTCCTAAACCTTCTAAACCTTGGTTTAACACAGCTTGTTCTCGTGCTATACATGATAGAGAGGTGGCCCACAAAAGGTACTTAAGCCTTCCTTCACCAGAATCTCATGCACTTTATATTTCTGCCCGGAACCATGCCAAGTCTGTTCTCCAACTAGCCAAAAACTCCTTCATTAACAGAAAATGTCAAAACCTTTCAAGATCTAACTCCCCTCGTGATTTCTGGCATCTAGCCAAAAATATCTCCAATAACTTTGCTTCTTCTTCTTTCCCTCCTCTACTTCAACCAGATGGCATCACTGCTATCACATCTATTTCTAAAGCTGAACTCTTTGCTCAAACCTTTGCTAAAAACTCTACCTTGGACGATTCTGGGCTTGTTCCTCCCTCTCCTCCACCCTCTGACTACTTCATGCCTCGTATTAAAATTCTTCGTAATGATGTTTTCCGTGCCCTTGCTGGCCTAAACCCTCGGAAGGCTTATGGACCTGATGGGGTCCCTCCTATTGTTCTCCGAAACTGTGCCTCCGTGCTTGCACCTTGCCTAGTCAAACTCTTTCAGCTCTGTCTGTCAACATCTACCTTTCCTTCTTGCTGGAAGTTTGCCTACATTCAACCTGTTCCTAAAAAGGGTGACCGCTCTAATCCCTCAAACTACCGTCCTATTGCTTTAATTTCCTGCTTATCTAAAGTTTTTGAATCTATCCTCAACAGGAAGATTCTTAAACATCTATCACTTCACAACCTTCTATCTGATCGCCAGTATGGGTTCCGTCAAGGCCGCTCTACTGGTGATCTTCTGGCTTTCCTTACTGAGTCTTGGTCATCCTCTTTTAGAGACTTTGGTGAAACTTTTGCTGTTGCCTTGGACATATCAAAAGCCTTTGATAGAGTCTGGCACAAAGCTTTGATTTCCAAACTACCCTCCTACGGTTTCTATCCTTCTCTCTGTAACTTCATCTCAAGTTTCCTTTCTGACCGTTCTATTGCTGCTGTGGTAGACGGTCACTGTTCTTCTCCTAAATCTATTAACAGTGGTGTTCCTCAGGGTTCTGTCCTGTCACCCACTCTCTTCTTATTATTCATTAATGATCTTCTAAACCAAACTTCTTGTCCTATCCACTCCTATGCTGATGATACCACCCTGCACTTTTCCACGTCTTTTCATAGACGTCCAACCCTTCAGGAGGTAAACATATCACGCAGGGAAGCCACAGAACGCCTGACTTCTGATCTTTCTAAAATTTCTGATTGGGGCAGAGCAAACTTGGTATTGTTGAATGCCTCAAAAACTCAATTCCTCCATCTATCAACTCGACACAATCTTCCAGACAACTATCCCCTCTTCTTCAATGACACTCAACTGTCCCCCTCTTCTACACTGAACATCCTCGGTCTGTCCTTTACTTATAATCTGAACTGGAAACTTCACATCTCATCTCTAGCTAAAACAGCTTCTATGAAGTTAGGTGTTCTGAGACGTCTCCGCCAGTTTTTCTCACCCCCCCAGCTGCTAACTCTGTACAAGGGCCTTATCCGTCCATGTATGGAGTATGCTTCACATGTCTGGGGGGGGTTCCACTCATACTGCTGTTCTAGACAGGGTGGAATCAAAAGCTTTTCGTCTTATCAACTCCTCTCCTCTAACTGACTGTCTTCAGCCTCTCTCTCACCGCCGCAATGTTGCATCTCTAGCTGTCTTCTACCGCTATTTTCATGCTAACTGCTCTTCTGATCTTGCTAACTGCATGCCTCCCCTCCTTCCGTGGCCTCGCTGCACAAGACTTTCTTCTTTCTCTCACTCCTATTCTGTCCACCTCTCTAACGCAAGAGTTAACCAGTATTCTCAATCATTCATCCCTTTCTCTGGTAAACTCTGGAACTCCTTGCCTGCTTCTGTATTTCCACCTTCCTATGACTTGAATTCCTTCAAGAGGGAGGTTTCAAGACACTTATCCACCAATTTTTGACCACTGCTTTGACCCTTTTAAGGGACTGGCATTTCAGTGGGCATTTTCTTTTTTTATTAGATTTTTGTTGCCCTTGGCCAGTATCCTTCCTACATAAAAAAAAAAAAAAAAAAAACAGACCAAAAAATTCCCAAAGCATTCCAAACAAGAGAAATAATGAAAAACACTGAAAAACACACTCAAATCATCAACAGATGTATCCAAAGCATCAAAAAGACACAAAGAGAGATGAATATTTCATGAGAAACAATTAGAATATAAAAAAATACTAAAATCTTGAAAAATACACCAAAACATCAAAAAGACAAAAAAAGGGAGATGAAGAGACCATGACATAGTGAAGATTTTCCTGACACCAACGTGGGAGTTGCTTTTCCAGTCCCTCACTGTGGGAGCTGTGAAGGACTTACCATTCAAGACCTTCTCCAGTCCCTCACTGTGGGAGCTGTGAAGGACTTACCATTCAAGACCTTCTCCAGTCCCTCACTGTGGGAGCTGTGAAGGACTTACCATTCAAGACCTTCTCCAGTCCCTCAGTGTAGGAGTTCACTAAGTTATATGGGGACCTCAGCACCACTTTCTGCCATGCCTCTCTCAGCACACGGCACTCATCTGTCTGGGAGCCCACACAGGTTTGCTGCTCCCAGGGAAGAAGAGAAGGCACGTTATAATCTAGCCAGACTGATGTGGTGATATGAGATTGTTCACATCCTAGGTGGTTATTGGAGGCAATCTTGATAAAGGACTAATTAAAAGGGCCTGGAGAAAGCCAGTTGAAGGAAGATCAAGGTAAAGAGTGAGTGAGATGGAAGGATGGAATTGTGCTAGAGCTGCTAAGGATGGGAGTCACAGAAGAAGATGCAAGGGACAGACACAACCAAAGAAGACTTGTGCATGGTGCCAGCCCCTCACTCCAGAGAAGCAGCAAAAACAGAAAAAGAGGACGGTAGTCACATCAGTATTTTACACAGTTTAGCCTAACAGTCAGTTAGTTTTTGGTAGACTCTGGGACACTCTGCCTACTTCTATATTTCCTCCTTCTTATGACTAGAACTCTTTCAAGAGGAAAGTTTCAAGGCACTTACCCTCCAATTTTGGATGATCCTTTTGGTCTTAAGGGAATGGCACCTAAGTGGGTCTTTTTTTTTTTTCCCTCCCAAAGCCAATGCCCCTCAAGTAAGAAAAAAGAAAAAAAAATTAACTCACAAATCCAGGGGTGGATTTAAGGTGGTGTCATACTAGCACTTTTTCCGTCAATTTTTCATCGTTCCACATGAACTTATCGCATGAATTTGTCAGACGATCAGGATTGTTTCCTCCTGCAAATTTCCGCCTTTGTTTATATTTCCAAGACCAAGACCAAGACTTTCTGTGTGGCTTCAACCTGTCTCACAGAACGTTATTACCACCTCTACGCTTTGTCATGGAAGGAAAACCACATCCAAGTTGGACACGCCGTTCAGAGGAGATCCTTGTGGAAAGCATAAGGAGCCATAAGTGCCTCTGGGACCACAAGGATGAATCTTGTATGAAGAAAGGCCTGAAAAGAGCGGCTCACAACACTGTCACCTGTGCCCTCCAATACTGTGTCTCACAGTAAACAGTATTAGTTTCAGAGTAGCGTATCTTTGCTGCAGTGTGGACTCCATGTTTGTTTGCACTCCTTGGGCTGTGCCAACGGAAAGTTTCAGATGAAACACCATTTGTGTGCGACAGGCCGCAGCCAAGATATCCACGATTTTCAGAAAAAACGATGGAAAAAGTTGACGGAAAAAGTGTTGGTGTGACACACCACCTTGAGGTCAGTGGAGGTCCATGGCCAGCCTGAGATATTTATATTAATGTTTTTATGTATCTATATTCCATTCAATTTTTTAATATATATAATATAATCTAGAGAAAAGAGCATATTT
Organism: Scylla paramamosain; assembly: GCF_035594125.1. Classification (NCBI taxonomy): domain Eukaryota; kingdom Metazoa; phylum Arthropoda; class Malacostraca; order Decapoda; family Portunidae; genus Scylla; species Scylla paramamosain. The sequence goes on from NW_026973672.1 coordinate 1,529,233, forward strand.
ATTTAGTGTAAATGAAACAAAAGCAGCTGTATTAATAATGATAAAAAATGTTAAAAAGTTCATAGAAAATTAGTGTTTACTGATTAATTTGAGTTTCTTTCACTTACAGAATGCTTAATTATGTAAGGCCTGCCTGCCTGCCTGCCTGCCTGCCTGCCTGCCTGCCTGCCTGCCTGCCTGCCTGCCTGCCTGCCTGCCCTGCCTGCCTGCCTGCCTGCCTGCCTGCCTGCCTGCCTGCCTGCCTGCCTGCCTGCCTGCCTGCCTGCCTGCCTGCCTGCCTGCCTGCCTGTCCCCCCCCCCCCTCTCTCTCTCTCTCTCTCTCTCTCTCTCTCTCTCTCTCTTCTCTCTCTCTCTCTCTCTCTCTCTCTCTCTCTCTCTCTCTCTCTCTCTCTCTCTCTCTCTCATCCTCTCTCTCTCTCCTCTCTCTCTCTCTCTCTCTCTCTCTCTCTCTCTCTCTTCTCCTCTCTCTCTCTCTCTCTCTCTCTCTCTCCTCTCTCTCTCTCTCCCTCTCCCTGAAGTGTGGATGGTATATCAGCACAGGGGAGCAAAAAACCAAGGAGCCAGTGAGGCTGTCACTTTGAAGAGGTCATTGTTGTTGCATCCAGCATCCCAGCCCTGACTGCCTAGACAGCTCCTGCAGGTTGTCTGAAGGGCAGAGTCACAGACTGCTCCACTGCCAGGTGTGAGACCAGTGTGGCAGAGTATGATGTGTACACAATGGAGGGACACAACCACAGCCAACCCTGTAGGTGACCCCATGCTGCACTGCTGATTGGGTAGGTGTTGGAGCCTGCAGAAGGAGGAGGGAGGGAGGAGGGGGGGAAGATGGCTATAAAAAAAAGCAATTTTAAAACCTGGAAAATGATAGCAAAAAGCAATTTTAAATCTTTGAAAGGGACAAAAGTAGATAATTTTAAATTCAAGTGTTGAAAAGACCATTTTAAAAATGTTTCAGAGATAAAAATGCAATTTAAAAATTTTCTCACCATTTCTGAAAGATTTAAACATTATATCTTACTAAGAAAACTGTTGATACCTTCATCATGAGAACTTACTGATAACAAAATTAAATACATTACTTACGATATCCATAACAGTTGTATCAACACCACTTGCTTGCATTGCTGATGCCAGAAACCAATTGGAGTTAATATCAACACAATTATGGAAAATACATCAGATAGTCATGTGAAGTTTACCAATTTTAAATCTATCCTTTAATGATTGTCTTCCTGTATTCCCATCTTACCAAACATTAAACACCACTACCCTTGTATTCATCTAACAGTCCCACCCATATACACAATGTACACCCATCAAAAAAATGTTGTCACCTTTATGGTGTTGTTACTGTATGACACATCACACAATGATTTCTGGTATAACTCATGCAGTATGGTGCAAAGTTGGTAACCCTGCTGTGCCAAGTTGCTAGTTACTGGGGAATTTGTGACTGGTATAATATATGATCCTGGTATGATGTGGAAAATGCACTCCAATGAACCATTATTTGCTCTACAGAATGAACTACACTAAAGTGATAATAGTATTGGGATGTTTACGAGGGAGAAGAATGGAGAGGGGGGGGGGGACAGGAAGACGTACCAACCTCTACAAGTCATCACGGCTGCTGTGCCATTGTTTGTTGCGGTCTATTTCAGAACCTAGAGTAACAAAAAATATTTTGACAGGTGTAGTAGCTAACTAACCGGACACTAAACATTGCTATCCTGCAGCTAACCAGTCCTTGCATTCAACTAACAGTCTCGCCCTTTCAGGTCCTCACCTTGCTGTAGGAGACCCTGATAACATGTACCAGCCATTTTACCAAACACTAAACACTACCACCATTGAACTGACCAGTCCCACACCCCAACAGGTCCTCACTTTGCTGTAGAGAGAGCTGACAACACGTACCAGCCAGCAACTCCCATGCTGACAGGCTTCTCCCCCATGGGTATGTAGCACCTCTGGAGTTGGTCAGCAAAGAAGGAGGATGCTAGCCAAACCTATCATGTTAGTCAGGATGCACCAGTACAGAGCTGTGTCCATTGGGGTTGTGTAGGCTTAGTAGCATCTTGTCAAGGTCCTCATAGGTGGCCACAAACAGTTTATAGCTATGAGAGGAGGACTTGCCTTGTGAACATCACATTGGGGTGAGTGTTTAATCTGATTTTGTGTTACTTTGTTTTGTGGGGAGTGAGTGGTTAATGTGATTTTTTTTGTTAAGTGAATGCTGTGCCTGGGCTCCTGAGGTGTAGTGTGGTGTGGTGGGCCATAAGGACTGTCCCTTTCCCACTAGGGCCTGACAGGTATTAAGAGTGTGAAGGATGTGTGTGTGGTGCCTTGTTTGGGCCCATCTTGTGTGTGATTGCCAGCCTGATATATACAGAAAAATAAGTTATTAGTGGAGCTGAGAGTGTAGAATGTGTGGTGGTTTGTCTGGGGGTGTCCTGTGGGGGATTGTTTGGCCTGGTATGTAAATACATTATTATTTGGGTTAACTGTGAATGTTGTATGTGTTGAATATATGGTTGCATTGTCTGGGCCACCCTGTATGGGGTTGCCAATGTGGTATATAGATATATCAATCAAATTATTTGACATTTCATATTGTAAACATTTTGCTGATCCAAGTTAATCTGTTAAGGGAGTGCTTTGTTCACTATCCTTAAATCATTATTTGATCATCACTTGTGTATATATATAGGCTGGGTGTAGGTAACAACTTTCAGCCTCTCTTCAGTGATGGACAATTCAGAGACAGTGAGGTCAGCTTCCCCTGACTGCAAAGCTCCTACCATGCCCGTCCACTCATTGTTTGAGCTGTCCTTCAGTTTCCCTCTAGTACCTTCAGACTGTACAAGTCTCTCTCTCTCTCTCTCTCTCTCTCTCTCTCTCTCTCTCTCTCTCTCTCTCTCTCTCTCTCTCTCTCTCTCTCTCTCTCTCTCTCTCTCTCTCTCTCTCTCTCTCTCTCTCTCTCTCTCTCTCTCTCTCTCTCTCTCTCTCTCTCTCTCTCTCTCTCTCTCTCTCTCTCTCTCTCTCTTCTATATCTGCATGTTTATCTCCTCCTTCATGCATCACCAAATACCACCAACTGTTCTATGCATCCTTGCATCTAAGATTTGTCCTAATTTTGCAGGAAGCCCACCCCAGCAGCCCAGCCTCCCCTGACAGCTGTCATCATCTGCTGCCTTGCCTGGGAGGACCATAGACACAGCTTGTCTCTGATGTCTTCCCCACAATGCCTTGTCTTTGTTGGCTTCAGTGCAATTTGTTTGTCTTCAGTTTAAATAGTATTGTATATACTATCTTGTCTTCACCATCTTGAAATGTGAAGGATGTTCTTGACAAACAAACAAGGTAGTATTGTATAATTATTACTTTAAATATTGTCTTAAATTATCTTGAAATTTGTAAAAAAAAAAAATGTGTAAAAAGAAAGCAAATACAGATGATTATCCCTGTAGTGAAGGAGGAAGGACTCAATATCCCTGTAGTGAAGGAGGAAGGACTCAATATCCCTGTAGTGAAGGAGGAAGGACTCAATTTTTTTTTAAGTTTAAGGTGTGATTTGCACATAGAGGCTCCTGGATTTCCCTGTAGAGTGACCCTCCCTGAATGCAGGGAGGGACGGTGCCTCTATGTACAAATCGCACCTTAAACTTAGTATTTTGTAGTGAAGCCTTAAACTTAGTATTTTGTAGTGAAGGAGGGAGGAAGTATTTTGTAGTAAAGGAGGGAGGAAGGACTCCTTTCTGAGTCCTTCCTCCTTCACTACAGGGATATTGATCTCTATAAATAATTTTTTTTTACAAAGCTAGCTAACAATTATAAGGCAGATTACATTGAAAGTCATAATTATTAAGCAAATTTAATTTTTTCACAATACAATTATTAAATTTGACAAATTACAGTGAGTTTTATTTTTCATCAAGTAATTTCTTTGTTCATACACATCTTTCCATGGTGAAGGAGGGTGGACAGTGAATTGGTGCTCCTGAGCCTCAGGACAGCAACACCACTTTCTTGCCGGGTTCACGTATGGCTTTGGTTCACCCACGGCTCCATCTTCTGCAATGTTTAGCAACTGACAGGCAGGGTTCAGACAGAGCTGGGTTCTCTTCAACTGTGATGACGGAAGGCCCAATTCAGTCAGAGCACTTCACTTCAGGACAGATTTGACAGGCAGCGGAGTTCATCCTCCAATTTTACCAGGATTCCACAAAGCTGACAGCCCCCAGGTTCATCTTCCACTTCATCTCTTCTTCAGAACCTCTTAAAGCTTCTAATTCCTGCCAGCCCACTCTCCACTCCTCAGCACTGATCACCTGGTCCCTCCTGGCTTGACTGGACTGGTGGGCTTCAGCACAAATCAGCTGTCAATGCAGGAGTGAGATGGCAGCCTAAACTTTCTTGCATCAAGGCAGCAGGCAGTCCTTCACTCTTCTGTGTCAATCCTGGAAGGAAATCAGTTCTTAGTGATACACTCTAGAGAACCATCAACAGATTCTATACATGATGAGTAAAGCAGTATTACATGTAGTTGTACTATATTTCCTAATATCAAAGACACCACCTATTTATCTCTATACCTGGCTGGCAATCCCACACAGGGTAGTCCAGACAAAGCACCACACACACACACATTTACACTCTTAGTCCTGTTACCCCCTCCCAGTGGAAAGGAACAGTTATGGATCACCCTACTAAACCCCAATATAATCTAAACGGGAAACTTTACATCTCATCTCATTTGCTAAAACAGCTTCTACAAAGTTAGGCATTCTGAAACATCTCTTCCAGTTTTTCTCACCATCCCCCAGCTGCTAACTCTGTATAAGGGCCTTATCCATCCATGTGTGGAGTATGCTCCACATGCCTGGGGCGGTTCCACTAGTACTGCTCTTCTAGAAGGGGTTGAATTAAAAGCTTTTTGTCTCATCAACTCCTCTCCTCTAACTGACTGTCTTCAGCCTCTCTCTCATCACCACAATGTTGCATCTCTAGCTGTCTTCTACCACTATTTTCATGCTAACTGCTCTTCTGATCTTACTAACTGCATACCTCCCCTCCTCCCGTGGCCTCACTGCACAAGACTTTCTTCTTTCTCTCACCTCTATTGTGTCCACCTCTCTAATACAAGAGTTAACCAGTATTCTCAGTCATTCATCCCTTTCTCTGGCAAACTCTGGAACTCCCTACCTGCTTCTGTATTTCCACCTTCCTATGACTTTAATTCCTTGAAGAGGGAGGTTTCAAGACATTTATCCTTCAATTTCTGACTACTGCTTTGGACAGCGTTTGGGGATCAGCACCTCAGTGGGCTTTTTTCTTTATTGGATTTTTGCTGCCCTTGGCCAGTGTCCCTCTTGCATAAAAAAAAAAAAAAAACTGCATGAAAGAAGAGAAAGAGGAGACCTAATAATGTACAAATTAGTAAACAATATAGAAAGAATAGACAGAAACGACCTGTTACCACAGATGAAAGAGGGAGAGAGAGAGACATGAAGGGGCATAGGAAGACAATAAAGAAGAGTGGATGTTCAAGTGACATCAAGAAATACAACTTCCCATATGGAACTATTGAAATCCAGAATGATTTGAAGTAAGAGGTAGTTGTGGCAAACAGTGTACATAGGTTTAAAGAGAAGCTGGTTATGGAGACAACAAAATGAGCTTTGGCTTGCTCCCTGTACAATACAACTAGGTAAATACAACTATAGTCTTTTTATTCTTAGAAGAATGTTTAGGCATTGGCTGAGATC
>NW_026973672.1:1540000-1567500 GCF_035594125.1 Scylla paramamosain
ACTGCTTGCCGTGGTGCCCTAAGAATTCACTTAGGGCCTTTGATTCACTCTTGGCCTTGATATTTTGCATGTATGGCTGCATCGTATATTCCTGACATCCTTATGTTTGGCCTCAATGGCCTCCTCAGATGCCTGCCCTATTGGAATGTTCAAAGCCTGGATTACACTTGAGCCATGCATCAGCATCTTGTGTACTGAGGCTGGCATATAATACCAGTTGTAGAGGGTCACACAGAGCTGTGCTGTGTCCTCAGCATACTTCCTGTAGGCTTCAATGTCGATGTCATAACCCGAATTCAAAGCAAACAGAATAACTGACAATCGATGGATAAGTTGTTCGTCCACTTTTGTAATAGCTGAAGTTTTTGAAGGCTCACTAGAGAACCTTCTTGCACTATTTCCATTATTTGTGTTGCCACTACCTTGTGCAGGCAAGTCCACATTAATTCCAAGCGTTTCTTTTAGTTCCCTCTGAATTCTTTTCTTTTCTTTACAGTACTCGTATTTTTTGGCAGCTCTCTCTTTACACAGCATGTTTTTACCTGCACACGGCAGCCAATGTGCAAAACACATTCCAGGGTATTTATTAGTCAATGCAAAGGAGATATACCAAATTTTAAATGTTCTGTTGATGTTACTTTCTCTTTTATTACAGTTAAATTATTCATTCCAGAGGGTTTTGTGACAGGTTAACATAAATAACAAGTGGAAGATGCAGTGGTGGCTAGTGCCTGGCATACTTTTCCATCGGCCATGGTCAGAATCAGTTTGTGGTATACAGTATTACCCCCTCCTTCACTTGGTATCAGGTTGTGTATTTCATTTTTAATGAATTCATGTTCAGATGGAATAAGATGTGGAGTTTCCTTGATGAATTGCAATGTAAGGGCCCGGCAATAAACAGATGAGCATGGGGCAGGGTTTTGCCAGACTGTCATCTTGCTTCTTTTCTCAAGTAACTTAAGGGGGCATAGGAAAGTTGCAAACATGTTAGTTTCACTCACATCACTATTTGTATTGTCATATTTCATGGCATAGAGGGAATGATTTCCATTGCCATCAAAACCATATTTACTGATGAGTTCAAAAGAGAGTGGCATGGTATGTGCTGACTGTGATCTGATTAGGTCAACAACCATTTTCTGAGAAAGCAGTAGACTTGAGGCAGTTTTATCAAGCAAGTTTTGGAGAGGGACTTCTGCTTTAAAATCACTGATGTTAATGCCCGGGGGATAACAAGTCTTTGTAGCTTCTACCACACTTTTGTAGGATGGATAAAGTGTACAGTTTCTTTCCTTATGGATGATTCTTTAATAATTGTAAGTACTTTTGCTCATGTTTGTATTGAGCATTATGGAAAGTGCCTCGTGTGGAGTCAGAGGAATTTCAGTTTTGTTCACCAATTTCTTTATCATTTTTGTTTACCTAGTAGGGATACTTAATGCTGCTCCTTACAAATCTTCGCAGCATGATTTTTCCCAAAATTCCTAAGTTTCTTCTGAGCTGCAAAGACAAGCTCTTCTGCTGAATATTTCTTTTTACTTCTGTTTTTCTTGGCTTTGTTCTTTCACTAGCAGTTTTGAAGTCTGCAGATGATCGACCTCTCTTTGAATGACCTGCTTCACTGGTGTTTGAGATCTCATGTTGTGTACTGTCCTCAATTTCCTGTAATTTTAATTCCTTTGAGAGACAAACAATATTATTCTTTTGGAACCTGGCATTGATGTAATTTGCCTTTCTCCATCGTGTCTGGAAGTCATTTTTAAAGGTTGAAATTGCTGCAGGTGCCAGTGTCGGTGTGTGGTGATGCAATATCTGATGTTCTGATACATTAGAAATAACTTGTTCAAATGAGTGGCAGTCTCTACGTGATATATACTTGTCTAATAGAACACTTCTAGCAATCCCCGCCATCTGAAATTAAAGAAACAATACATCTATACTTGTCTGTGTTTGTAGTAAAGTCATATTAAGCAAGTTACTGCTGAATATACACGATTTCCTTTTAATTATTAGGGCTAACTATTTTATTCATTTTGTTATATTTGCGTCACGGCTGAACAGTTTCTTCTACTTTTTTCACCAAAATTTGCATTATATATTATTACATGCACACTTGGACGTTCTCTATATATTCATAATATAAGTACAGAAATGGTAGGTCTAACCTTGGACTAATGAAGGCTTTATCAGGTTGTTTAAACACTGGGCGGTGTGTGTGGTGCTGTTAGACAAGACTGAGAGAACTTGCGCGCGCCCCTCCCTCACAGTCTCCTTCTCGCGCGAAATTCGAATGCTGTTGTAGATAAACTCTCTTATTCTTAATGGTGGACGTATATGGAGCCCTTTTCTTTACAGACATGTTTATTTATGTATATTCTTCCAAACTAATTGGGTATCGGCATCCGATATGACCCGATCTTACCATACAGGCGTTTCACTAAAAGTCTATTATAAAACCCAATATTAAATACGTTTTCCTTATATCTGTATTATCACATTAAAAAAGAATAATAACCATTTATTTACAGCGATTTTTGTTTGTTACATGTAAAAAATAACAAAAATATAATGATTTTCTCTTTTCCTGAACATCATTATATGCTCTGTAAAATCATCATGGAATGGTTTATGCCGGAAATAACCACGGTATTCCGACATGCTACTTCATAACTTTCGCTGGACCATTGTAAATTTAGTAAACTGTAATCTCCTATTTTGGCCAGAAATTTATCATTTGGTCCAACTGTGCACCGGGACAGTGAGGTCACAACCCCTCGGGATACATCCCGTACATGCTGCTAGGTGTGTGTGTGTGTGTGTGTGTGTGTGTGTGTGTGTGTGTGTGTGTGTGAACGTGTTTGAACCTGTACTTGAGTGCTCCCCTCAAACGCTCTACTCGGAAATCTAATCACACAGGGAACAAATTTCATCGAGCGAGATACAGCACGTCAGAGACTCGACGCATTACAGGGGAAACCCTAAAAAAAAAAAACCGATAGAGGACGCAGCAGGTGCCCATAAACGTCACCCGATATACGAGACAGAGAGGAAGGGAGAAAAAGGGTGGAAAAAGTCAGCCATTGCCTTCACAAAGGAACCACGAGCAGCTGAGACGCGGAGGAGACAGAACAGTGGAAGCAGCAGAAGTCGAGGCTGGGGAATCAGGATGATCAGCTTATAGGAGGAACAGCCATGGGTAGAATATATGGAGGTTCCTTGGTAATCCTTCTGCGCCTCCTTCAGATCCATGGCCACGCACCAGGCAGTTTTATCGACGTGCAGGAAAATTGGAAGGATTTTTTCGATCAGTAATCTAAAAGCAGTTTGTTTATAAAGGTTGGTTAATAAAAGGAATTTTGATGAGAGAGAGAGAGAGAGAGAGAGAGAGAGAGAGAGAGAGAGAGAGAGAGAGAGAGAGAGAGAGAGAGAGAGAAAGAGAATACATGTACCTGGAGCTGATACCAGAGCGTGTGCATGGGTGTATGAAATTACTCTGCATGACTATTTGATTTGATGTATGGGGCGCTGCGGGAACCAGCGGGCGCCTCACTCACCCTGAAGGGTACCCAACAACTACTCCATACCACTCCATAGGAAGAGAAGGACTGATGGATACTAGGGATTCAAATGGCATCTTAAATACATTTCCATTAGCAGAGTTACGTGCCTCTTACGACCTGGATTTAGATTATGTAAGAGAATAATGTGTCTGTAATTCTCATAAAATCCAGTGTTGGAAAGTACACATGAACGGCTAAAACCTGGAGATTGTATTAATACTCGTTTAATGCGTGAATGTGTTTGATAGTGTTCCGTGATCGCAGGAGAGAGAGAGAGAGAGAGAGAGAGAGAGAGAGAGAGAGAGAGAGAGAGAGAGAGAGAGAGAGAGAGAGATCCTTTAGTCTCGTATATTCATTACAGATTCAAGTTAGGTTACGTTGAGTTAAATCAAAGCGAGAGAGAGAGAGAGAGAACGAGTTTACTTATTCGTTTACTAATGATTTTAGTTAGGTAATGTTAGGTTAGGTTAGGTTAGATTAGGTTAGAGAAACTGTGATACATAAATCAGTTTACTGTTAGGTTAGGTTAGGTTAGAGAAATATACCCATAAAACATACACCAGTATGCTTGTTTGGAGTTTAGAAGCCACGAAGATTCCAAGTAATATCCCGGTTATTTAATGCAAGCGAGGCGCGTGTCAAAACTTGGGAGGATGGCTTGATGTGAGAAGCAGTACCACCACCACCACCACTGCTTTCTCCCTCACCCCCTCTCCCTCTCCCCTTCTCCTTCCCTCTCCCTTTCCTTCACTAGTTTAAAGTATTCCAGAAAATTTTGCCGAGAGCCACTTTTTTCCGGTCAGGTTTCAGGCAATAAACTTTCTTATCGCGGCCAGGTGTGGGTGTAGAGGTTTGCTGCTCCACGTGTATTTCATCGGTCGCCCGCTGGAGATGTTGGCGTGAAGTTATTGGCGTGAGGCGTGCGCGGGTTGGTGCTCTTCGTTCGCTCTTCGCTCCCTGCCTGGTCTCCCATTGTGGAAATACCGGGAATAAAACCTATTTGCTGATGGGGCTTGAATTTGTTTATTTATTTATTTGGTTGTTTATTTTATGTATTTATCTATTTATTTATTTGTTTGCTTATTTATGTATGTGTGTATTTATGTATTTACTTATGTATTGATTTATTTGTGTATTTATTTATTCGGGTATGCATTTATTTATTTGTTTATTTGTTCATTTCGATATTTATTTATTCATTTACTTATTTATTTACTTATTGATTTATATATATATATATATATATATATATATATATATATATATATATATATATATATATATATATATATATATATATATATATATATATATATATATATATATATATATATATATATATGGGAATCTATTTCAGTATAGGGTTTTCGAATTTCGGAAATGATGGCACAAGAATATGGTGAAGGGATAAAGTGCCTAGTGTATACTGTGTGTGTGTGTGTGTGTGTGTGTGTGTGTGTGTGTGTGTGTGTGTGGACTAGGCAGCAGGTGCAGGCTCCCCGCCAGGAGTGGGCGCCAAGCCTCGTGCCGCCGCTCGCCGCGCCACCCTCAAGCCGCATTACCGCGACTCTCATCCCGAGCCGCCGTGGCCTCAAAAAAAATCGGTGAAGTGTTGACTGCAATGGCAACACAATGGCGCCACAATACTAGCTCGCCGCTGGGATAAGACAGCACACACCTGCGCCGCCACACACAATACATCCTCAGTCTTGTTACTCAATTGTAGGCGTGTTATGGTGAACGAGTGTGTGTGTGTGTGTGTGTGTGTGTGTGTGTGTGTCAGGCAGTGGTGGCCGCCCGACATCATGACCAGCAGGGTTTAATGAGAGTGTATGGCAATATTTCGTGCATGTGTGTAATTGCAAACAAATATTTTGGGCGTCATCGTGTTTAATATGGACGAGGATGTTAGGGACTGATTGGACGACTGCAATCATGAGTGTTGTGCTTCATCTGTGTTTCGTTAACGTTATTGTTGTCTGTGAATACGCATGCATGTGAAGCGTTGAAATGCTTGATTTGTAATGAACATGAAAATTAATTAAATCTTACTTCAATTCATTAAATAAGGAAGAACTGAAGAGTTTAGGAAATATTGGTTTATGATTTTTATTCCATGTCAGTTTTTTTATTAACTTTTAATTAGTAATCGAAGCTAATATAGTGCTTAATGATTAACTGTTCATGTTATTGACTTTGATTTATTCATCTTCATTGTTAAAAAAAAATTACCGTTAAATCAATGAGTGTGCTTGGCGTCACCTTCATTAGGTCATGCACACAACTGCACTTCAATATTTTCAATCCAAGAGTCATTACGCACTGGTCTCTCTCGCAACGTGACATTTTCTTTCAGCTAAACACCTGCAGTGCCTGGAATTCCCACTGCTAAATATAGGGCCAAAGAGAGAGAGAGAGAGTGAGAGAGAGAGAGAGAGAGAGAATCTATACATTAATATTTACATTCATGAGAAAATACCCCCTCTACACACACACACACACACACACGAGAGCAAACACTCACCCAATGCACGTAGTTGATGGAGAAGCGGTCGTCACTGGAGTGTGTGTACAGAATCACCGTCAGGAGCTGGTAGTCCCTCTTCCTGATCCAAGACACCTGCAGAGCACACAGACGGTCATGGTCTTAGCACGTGTGTGTGTGTGTGTGTGTGTGTGTGTGTCTAGACGAGTGTTATTGTTCGCTTAACGGGCTTGGATTGATGGCGTGCAGTACATCCACGTCACTGTTGCCTAAGCTATTGTTGTGTATCGTAAGCACATTGTTAAGGCCATTAGAAGATGCTCCAACGCCTTGCAATTTAAGTTTCTATCCAAGGACTTTACTATTGACCCACTGTGACCTAGTTGTCTTAGATGTATGTATGTAATATGCTGTGGTTTGAAACTGCATATATTTCTGCGTAAATATATGCTAAACAAACACTACGAAAACTCCACTGATAATTGATAGTTCCCTCATAAAAATAAAATAAAATAAAAATAGAAATATAACTAAAAGATAAATACAAAATAGGTAATTATATATATATCCTAAGCGAGCACTCCCTCAGGAAGTGCAATAAACTCACAGAAAAGTTGCTCGAGTCACCATGTTTTTTGCCTTGTATTCACAAGTGTTAAAGCAGCCCGTGTTTGTGGAGGCCGAGGCTGATGAGACAAGGACTCCTGCACTAATGCCACTCAGAGGATGGATGCGGTGGGCAGCCTCGCCTCCACTCGCCGCCTGCGCCATCACGAGTGACTTATAACTTGTTTACCTCACCAGTCATCGTATTGGAGGCCATGACATTCCTGGTTTCTCAGTGCTTGCCTCAGAGCAGCGTATTCTTAAAAAAAATCTGGTGAATATTTAGTGTTTTACTTTTAATAGGTTCTAGGAGAAGTTAGAGTTTTTAAGGGTGTGTAGTTTTTAAGGGTGTAGATTCATCTCAGTAGGGAAAAGACCCACAAGAACAAGACTAATTTATGCGTGGCTTTTGAAAATAGTCTTAATAACAAACTCAGACACAAGAAAATTCAATAAATCATCGCTGTATCCCTTAAAAATACTCTTGATTAAAGAACAAAAGCGTTTAAGAATACGGACGAGAGATCAACACAACCTCAGTCACATCAAGATACCGACGCTTCCCCACAGGAGCTTCAGATCTTAAGGTAACTTGCTGACACACTCCGTCACTTACCAGGCCGCCAGTCGCACTTGAGGTCTTGCAGTGAAGAATGACGGACGCTCCCACTTGTGCTGTCACGATGCTTTTGTTTTGAGTCACGAATCTGTCGCCGTCTGCCTTCGCGCGCGCCTGTCCCCCGACCTCCAGCTATTCGTGTTGGTCCATTGCGCTGCGGGATAAAGAAGGTGTTCCCCCCCGTCAGGTTAGGTTAAGTGTTTCTAAGTCTTGAGGTCACCGTCCTGGGAAGTGTACAACGTGTTGATAACCACTGAAATAGAGTAATGTGTGTGTGTGTGTGTGTGTGTGTGTGTGTGTGTGTGTGTGTGTGTGTGCGCGTGCGTGCGTGCGTGTGTGTGTTGCATTCCCTCGCCTTTGTACTCCACACACACACTCTCTCTCTCTCTCTCTCTCTCTCTCTCTCTCTCTCTCTCTCTCTCTCTCTCTCTTGTCTGTTTGTCTAGTCTTATTTTCTGCGTCATGATGCGTTTCTTTTGTTTGCTCAGCTCACGCACACACACACACACATCCCTCATTCTCATAATAACAGAGAAGCAAATTCATGTTCATCTCATCTTCAGGAAACACAATAACAATAACACATTCAGTGACGAAATTCAGAAACACAATCTGACGGATTAGAATTAGGCAGCAATCCCCGATAAATAGTAAAAAAAAAATAAATAAAAAAATCCGCCGCGGCCATGAACATAAATAAACAGGCTTAATTCGTAACAATAGATTAGTGGATTCGCTTTGGAAACCGAATCAACCCGATGAAGCTCCACTCAGCGTGTCTCGCCCTCCTGTTCGGATCCCGGAGTGAGCAGTGACCGGTGGCATAGTGTGTGGGTGTCTGCGGGCGCCTTTGATTAACGACCGCCACTAAATAATGGAACTACACACGAAAGGGATTGAAACGCTTCGTCCACCCAGAACACCGACCCTTTAGAGCGAACGGATGATTATGGAACACAGAAAAAAACGTAACAAAAAGAGAAGCTGTTTATGCTGATGTTACTCTAAGTAGCAGTGAGTGGCGCAGAGTGTTAGGGCAAAGGGCGTGTTGTGCCTTCTAAGTCTGTTATGATACACACGAATCTCTCTCTCTCTCTCTCTCTCTCTCTCTCTCTCTCTCTCTCTCTCTCTCTCTCTCTCTCTCTCTCTCTCTCAAGTTTTCACCCAGAGTGTACCATCGACTTTTCACCCCAGGCCAGGTGAAGGTAAACTCAGGTATGCAAGCACGTTGCCTTGCCAGGGAGCCTTCCATTACCCGGTGCATCCGTGCCAAGCTGGAGTGTGGAGTGGGTGGAGAAGGTGGAGAGGCAGGCATTGTGAGGTTGAGAGAGGGCAGGAGGAGGACAGGCAGGGTGAGTGAAGGAGGATGAATTAAGTGAGTGAGAGGAAGATGAGGGGAAAGAACGCAGACAGGAATAAATTTTAACTTTCCTCCTCTCCTATCCTCTCCTTTTTCCATGTATATCTTTTACGCTGTCTCATTTTTTCCCAGTGTTCCTTCCGTTTTGTTTCCTGCAATCCTGTGCACCTGTTTACCTTCGTGCCGCTACTTCCTATTCGCAGAATTTCACCCAAAGAAAAGAGGAAATTGAAAGGAAGAAGAATATCCAGACAGAGTCAGCTGACAAAGCACTCTCATTACAATAACAAAGAGGAAGGAGGAGGTGGAGGTGATGGCGGACAGGAATGGAGAGAAGAAGAAGGAAGAGGAGGAGGAGGAGGAAGAAGAGGAGACTGAAGGAAGAGGAGGATTAAAGGTAGAAGGGAGGAAAGGAAGAGGAGGAGGAGGAGGACCACGTGTGCTGAAAGGAAGAGAAGGCTTACGATGACCACACGAGGAGGAGAAACAGGAGAGAGGAAGGCAAGATGAAGGTAAAGTCTTTGTGAATACGTTTAATCACACACACACCGGAAGCCTCACGCCCTTTCCGCTGCTCTCCTCATAACGACGGAGGCACGACTGGTCGCCTCGTTTGCCGAAGTGCATGTGGTAATCGCTCCCGCGAACACCCGAGCGAGACTGCGATGCATATGTGGCGCGCCGCGAGACGATCGGAACCCGACCACCTCCTCTCCTGTAGTAGGCGCTGAAGGTACCGCTGCTGCAAGAATGGGGAGGGTATTTCTCCTGGTGTTTCTCCGGGTGTGTTTCCATATTGATCGGCTGTAAATGTGCGGTGCGGCGCGGCGGATTTGTCAGCTGGGTAATTATGGAGGCTGTAATGACTTCACAGGAGGTGTTGAGTGAGGAGCGCCGCCTCATTACCAACACTTTCTTCATCATTATCCTCCTCCTCTCCGCCATGATAGTGATGAGGGTGATGGTTGTGATGGTGGTGGTGGTGGGGATGGTGATAACTGCATGCTGCTCAATGTGCTTCACTCAATTGCACGTCTTGACTTTTTCTATTATTTATCTCTTTTTTTCAGTTGTTAATGCATAGGTGTACTTTTTTTTTATAGGAAAGAGCAGATATACGTAGGTTTATGCGTCTCTCTCTCTCTCTCTCTCTCTCTCTCTCTCTCTCTCTCTCTCTCTCTCTCTCTCTCTCTCTCTCTCTCTCTCTCTCTCTCTCTCCCTCATGCAGGCTGGGGGAGGGGATGAGGAGGAGCAGGAGGGAGCAGGTCACATGAGGAAAACATAAATCGGCCGCCTGGGATGGGAGTAATAGTTCAGTTTCCCCTCGTGATGGGGCCGCTGACTCACGTGGCAGGCGGCTGTGGCTGACGGGAGGAAGGCAACAGAGAAACGCACTGACAGGGACCCGCGTTAAGAGAGACTTTGAACGTTGACCGGAGCTGTTCCATGCTGGAAGCTTCAAGACACTCCTCATGATTTTGGATAATGTTTTTTGGCTGCACTTTCTGGAGGCTGGCATCTTTAACGGAGAACCGCCAGAACTGAGATCCGAGATAAGAGACAACTCCGTTAACGCAGACCTATATTTACAGAGACCACACCAACAGAAAACGATATTAGCAGGGAACCATATTAACAGAGGACTATATTAACAATGATCCATCAATAGAGAGCAGCACTAACATGGAGCCTAATTAAAGAAAAATCCATCAATAGAAATCAACACTGAGCCAAGTGAACAGAGAACTGCGTGAACAGAAAAAAAAATGCTTTGCGGGACGTGACCGAACAAGGAACAACATTAAGAAAACACTACAATTTAACCCAAGCGAACAGAAAAACTTATTGGGGAACGTCATCGGACAAAGAACAACACTGAAAGAACACCGCAATCGAACCTGATTTAACCGAACATACTTTTAAAACGGAAATGCATCGCTTAGCAGAACACGATGAGTGACCGAGGCTCGTCAACGGAGACCGGGACAATAGTGAACCGCGGTGACAAAGAACCGTATTGAGCGTTTCGTTGACGCGGCACAGTTGTAAAGGAAAAATGACGTGAAATACAGTCGAGTTATCGGGAATCACAGTAGCGGAGGAGCGTGTCAGATTTGTAATGCATGAGTGCCACGCCGCGTCAGCAACAATGGCATGTTGACTGTGGTTGCTGTGGTTGTTGTCAGCTCACAGCAGTCACCCGCGAAACCGTCCAGCAAAGGAACGTGAACAACCAACAACAGCAACAACAACAATAACAACAGTAATAATAATAATGTTAGCCCTGCTTTCTTTGTGTAATAAAAAGCATACCAGAACAAATTAATAAGTAGGAACACTACAAAAATGACCCGCTATCTCTAAAGCTGCTAAAAGAAGAAAGAAATGGATATAAGCCACAGGAAAAGTAAACCTGCATTCTTTTTTGTAATACGTGGCAGAGCAAAATAATCACACCGATGAAAAGAGGAGAGCTACTATTCCTAAAGCTGCTAAGTAAAGAAAAAGCCGCAAATATAAGCTACAGAAAGTTCTAACCTGCGTTGTCTTATAATATGGAGCATTGCAAATTCAAGGAAAAAGAACAACAAAGATCCTTCTTACACTTTCTAAAAATGCAACACTGATATCAACTAGAAATGATATGAATCTTTTTTTTTTTTTTTTTGTGATAAAAAGCATAGTAAAATAAAATAAAATAAAAAAGGAAAAGCAAGAATAATTAATGAGTGCGGAAGACAAATAAAAGTATTAACTTGAAAGTAATGAAACTCCCTTTCTTTATCTAGTGAAGTGTGAAATAAATAGGAAATGATTCCTAAGCCAGCAAGCAAAAGAAAATAAAACATACAAAGAAGTGATAAGTGTGGAGAACAAAGAAAGAGGAGGGAAAAAAAAAAAAAAACCGAACATGAAAATACGTGTGGCCGTAATACAGATTATAAAAAGAATAAAAAAAAAAAAAAAACAAGCACAGAAAGAATATATAATCTTACACATCGTAAAAAAGATATAACAAAGCGAAAGGTACAGAAAAAAAGAAGGAAGACACTGGTACACATAATATGAAGAACAAATTGATAAACATTATAATACAGAGGACTACAAACAAAAGAGGAGCAAGAAAAAACAAGGAGGGAAACACCAGCACAGACAATATAAAGAATGAATGGGTCAACACACACACACACACACACATACACACACACACACAACAGGGGAAACAAAAACCAACAAAAAAAAGGATAAATACAGCAACACATCAGCTTTAAGAAGCCGGAAGAATGTAGTGGCCATCAAATTAGGAAGACTGCAGGCATCAGACAATCTTGACAACACCTAATGGTAGAACGCTGCCGGAGTGTAATGATGGTGAGTGTTGTGCTTAAGAGAAGCTAATGCACCATTCATTACACGTCGCTGTTCTTGAAGAGAGAGATTAAATCGTATTAGGATATTTTTAAAGGAAAACGCTTAGAGAGAGAGAGAGAGAGAGAGAGAGAGAGAGAGAGAGAGAGAGAGAGAGAGAGAGAGAGAGAGAGAGAGAGAGAGAGAGGGAGGGAGAATATCTGTATATAGCAGAAGGAACAACAACATAGGGAAGGAAAGAATTAAAAGGGAGGGATAGAGAGAAAATGAGGTGGATGTGGAGGGCAATAAAGGAAGAGGAAAGGGTGCGGCAGAGGGGAGAGGAAGGGGGAGTGACAGACAAGTAATTAGCCTCCACTTGGGCTGGCGAAGTGAAGCATGCCCTCCGCTATTTCTCTCATTTGCTCTTTCCTTTGCCTTCATTTTCCTCTTTCCTTTCCTTTCTTCTACATTTGTCTTTACTTTTCATCCAGTTGCCCTTCATCTCTCCCCTCCTTCACTTCCTCTCTCTCTCTCTCTCTCTCTCTCTCTCTCTCTCTCTCTCTCTCTCTCTCTCTGTCTATCTATCTATCTATCTATCTATCTATCCTCTCTCTCTCTCTCTCTCTCTCTCTCTCTCTCTCTCTCTCTCTCTCTCTCTCTCTCTCTCTCTCTCTCTCTCTCTCTCTCTCTCTCTGTCTATCTATCTATCTATCTATCTATCTATCTATCTTTCTTATCTTCACCAACACCTTCCCTTTTCGGTTTTTATCGCTCTTCGTTTCCTATTCTTTCTTTTTTTATGATCTCTCCTTGTCGTTCTTTTTTTTTTGTCGTTTATCTTACATTCCTTTATTTCTGTTCATTCTGTTCCCCTCATTCGTTCAGGTTTCTCAGTTTCTCGTTCTTTCTCCATCATCATTACTTTATTTTCTATTTTCCCGTCTCGAACCATTTCCTCGTTAACTATCTTTTTTTTTCCTTTCTCTATCTTATTTTCTCCTCCTCTTCCTATTTTCCATTCTATGCCTTTCAATATCCTTATTTCTTCTTCCTTCACTTCTTCTTCTTCAATAAATGGATTATTTATATTATAATGAGTAAGTTTTTGTAAATTAATTACATATCTCGCTTATTTAGTTGCGTTTTTTTTTTTTTAACGATAATGTTTGGATTAGTGGAGTGTGGTGGAAGTGTAGGTAACGGGGCGCCGGTGCTCACTCAGTGTGTGTGCCTTGATTTTTCCTCTTTCTTCTTCTTCTTCCTCCTCCTCCTCCTCCTCCTCCTCCTCCTCCTCCTTCTCCTCATGATCATTATTTTCATCTTTCTGCTTGTCATCGCCCTCCTTTGAATCTTTCTTGTCTTCCTTGTCCTCCCACGCTTCGTCTTTGTTCTCGTCATCGTTCTTCTCCTCCACGTCATCTACGTACGATATCATATTTATGTTGCTGTATAATAGATGGTCTAGTCACCACAAATAATCCCTGTAAGAAACGACAAATCGACTTCTATTTATTTTCCATATGTGGTGGTCTTGTTCCTCCTCTTCCTCTTCTTCCACTTTCATCAGTAATCTCAAAAGAGCCAACACATCAGCAGCTCTTTGTTCCTCCTTTGTGTTTTATTATGCCCCTTCTGGAGAAACAAGGGAAAACAAAGGGCCAAGACTCCACCAACACCAACTCCGCAAAAAAAAAAAAAAAAAAAAAAAAAAACACGACCAGACACACTAGTAAGAGTTTCCACCACACACCCACGTCTTATTTCCCCCCCAGGACAACGCGATGGACACCCTACTTGCCTCTCGCATCTTTCCCCTCCATCACCACCTCGTTCCCTCCCCGTCCCCAGCTCCCCAACACTCCTACGCCCCTGCTTCCCCGAGTATCACTTTCTTATGCTTTCTTCCTGCTCCTCTCCTTTCCTGCATAACGTCCTTCCCTGTGCCGATGCCTTGACCTCTCCTGGATCGATAGGGCGCGAGGGGAATGTGCGTATTGTATATAGGGTCGAGGGGAAGGTAGGAATGATTTGCTCCCTTACGCTATAACTAGGGCGGGAGGAAGTATGGTTAGTCTCCACCTGATCACTGCCGCTTGATGTGGTGGTCGTGGTGATGGATGGCGGCGAGGTGTTGGGCAAGCCAGGAAGCAAGGAAGGAAGGGATAAGGAGAAGACGAAGAAGGAAGAGGTGCATGAGGGTATGAGAGAGAGAGAAGAGGAAGAGGAGGGAAAGAGGTCCAAGATGACGAGACGGAGGTCGAACAAGAGAGAGAGAGAGAGAGAGAGAGAGAGAGAGAGAGAGAGAGAGAGAGAGAGAGAGAGAGAGAGCACAAACTTACATAACCTGAAACCAAGACAAAGTGAAGACTACACACTAAAGTGATAAAAGTGACGAGAAAAAAAAAAAAATGAGAAAGGAAGAGTGAGATGAATGGCGCCTACTTATCACAGAGGACCACTGAGTACACCATTCACAGCGCGCCCTTCAGGTTACTTCCCCCTAGCGAGTAATAAATAATGAGGCGCAACAACAAATATTCCTCCCCACAGCGAGACCAACACAACGACACACAAACACACACCAAACCAGTGGCAGGAGTTATCAACCTTCCACCTACTGCTCCACACACCACCCACTCCGCTCCTCTCCCCCCGCTCCACCTACGCCCTCCAAAACAAGAGGGGAGAAATAAGAGACAATTTTTTTTTTCATTCCGTGGAGTGGAGACAGATGTGGTGAATTTACGAGGAAACGGAATTACCTCCCCAGATTTTTTCTCCCCCTCCCTCTCTCCCCCTTAACGTGACTGCGATGTAAAATAAAATAAATAAATAAATAAAAAAAAAAACTCGGAAGACAACTTAAAGCTGTCACAGAAGCGGCGAGGGGAAGGTAAAGGGAGAAACCAGTTTGTGAAGGGGAGTGAGGGAGTGAGGGAGATATTTGAGCTGTTAGGTTAGGGTGAAAATAGAAAGCGGAGGGTAAGGGAGAGGCTGAAAGCGAGGAGGAAGATAAGAAGACGTAAGAGAAAGAGGAGGAGGAGGAGGAGGAGGAGGAGGAAGAGGAGGAGAATGAGAATGAATATGAGGTATTTATTATGATTTAGATAACGTGATGATAAAAAATGCCTGAGAAAAGTCATTGCAAATTCTTCCATCGAGAAATAATGAATTGCTCCAGAAAGGGTTTGCTCTTAATGATTCAAAGTAAAGAAGGACTTAATGAAATCTATGTTGGCTGATGTGATATTATTATTAAGGTAGCCAGATATAGTGCCTCGTCCCTTGTAATATATTTGACCTGAACTGTTGAAATAAACATGAGAGAGAGAGAGAGAGAGAGAGAGAGAGAGAGAGAGAGAGAGAGAGAGAGAGAGAGAGAGAGAGAGAGAGAGAGAGAGAGAGAGAGAGAGAGAGAGAGAAACTAGAATGAGTGAAAAGAATGAAAAAAAAGTGAAAGAAAATAGGAAAAAACTGAAAAGAGGAAGAGGAAGAGGAAGGAAAAAGAGAAGAGAGAGAGGGAATGAGAGTGAGAGGAGTAATAGAGAGGTGAACAGCGAAAGAAAGGAAATGGAAGAGAAAGAATAAAAGAATAAGAGGGAGGAAAAGAGAAAGAAGACTGATAAAGAGACAAGATGGAAGAAAAGGAAAAAAAGAGAGAGAGAGAGAGAGAGAAGGAGGAAGAGAAATGAAAGAGGGAGAAAAATGAAGGAAATGTGATTGAAAATTGAATCAGAATAGAGGAAAAGAGAGAGAGAGGAGTGAAAGAGAGAGAAGAATGGAAGAAGAGTAAGAGGAAGGGAGAGGAATGGAGGGAAGGAGTGAGGAAGGGTGACCTTAAGTGTTTATTGAGCTGAATCAGGGAGGTCAGGGAGGCTAGAAGGATCAGGCAAAGGGAGAGGTCAGGGGAGGTCATGGGGAGGTCAATAAAACCATCAGGACGATAAGTAGTAAGTCTCCCCCCCCTCCCCTCCTTGCCACGTGCCTTCCTGACCCTCCCTGTGACACTTGCCATTGACCCTTTCACTCCCTCACCTCTCCCTCACACCCTCCCACACCATAATCGTCTCCCTGTAACGTGTTGATACCTTTCCTAATGGCCTCATACTTATAGGCTCTTTATTTCATCTGATATTCACTGTTACTGACTGTCCGATACTTTGATCTTCCCTTCCCAGTCCTTAACACTTTTTTTTTTTTCCTGACACTCGTAACTGATCTTTTCGTTCTGTTCCCTTTTATGTTGCTCTGAAAAGCTCCTCATGTTCCCTGATGCAAGAATATCGATGCACACTGATACTTTGAGCTTTCCATATCTCTCTTTAATATTCTCGTTTTTTTTTTTTCTGACACTAATACCTGATACATTTCATTCACTTCCCTTGTATCATACAAATTGTTATTTTTTTATGTATATCTATTAAATGTTATCTCTAGTTTGCGTTTTAGATAATTTGTGTTTGATAAGATTCAATTGTGGTTTCTTTTTCCTTTCTTTCAGTATTTGCTAAGTTGAGAATGAGTGTTTTTTTTTTTATCTGTGCACTAAATTACTACTACTTTTTTTTTCAATTTCGGCTTATTTTTTTCTTTCTTTCCAGTATTTGCTAAGTTGAGAATGAGTGTTTTTCATCTCTGCACCAAATTACTATTACTATTTTTTTCAATTTCGTCTTATTTTTTCCTTTCCCTTTCAGTATTTGCTAAGTTGAGAATGAATGTTTTTATCTGTGCACCAAATTACTATAATCCTACTTTTTTTTTTTTCAATTTCGGCTTATTTTTCCTTCCCTTTCAGTATTTGCTAAGTTAAGAATGAGTGCACCAAATTACTATTTTCTTTTCTTTTTACAATTTCGGCTTATTTTTTCCTTCCCTTTCAGTATTTGCTAAGTTAAGAATGAGTGCACCAAATTACTATTTTCTTTTCTTTTTACAATTTCGGCTTATTTTTTCCTTCCCTTTCAGTATTTGCTAAGTTGAGAATAAGTGTTTTTATCTGAGCACCAAATGACTACTACTTTTGTAGGCTGCCTCCTCCTCCAACGTGCTCGGGTCTTCTGCGCCTCCCTCAGTCACACCCAATACAGGCATGTCCTCTTTCACTGCATCCATGAAGCTTCTCTTGGGTTTTTCCTCTCTTTCTTCCTGCCGTGTATTGTCAGATATATGAGTTATATCTAAATTACTTTCTTTATTTGACCATCAGAGTTGCATCGTTGTCTGTCACAAATTTTCAGTTCTCAGTCACATTGTTTTTCTAAGTCCACTTCTAATATTATCACTACAAACATGGAATTCGGATTTTTTTTTTTTTTTTTTTAGCTTTCCTGTTTCGCGTCTCTCAATGTTTTCGCCACATTTTTTTTTTTCACACAATTCACGAAGCCACACTCCAGGCACTTCTCTTCTACATCCACCTCTGAACATTTCACTGGAGTCACGAAATTGGAAACCCTACAATTTTT
The DNA here is from genome assembly GCF_035594125.1 of Scylla paramamosain. Lineage (NCBI taxonomy): Eukaryota > Metazoa > Arthropoda > Malacostraca > Decapoda > Portunidae > Scylla > Scylla paramamosain. The sequence goes on from NW_026973672.1 coordinate 1,557,453, forward strand.
TATCCCGTTTCTTCCTTATGGGTGCCAAGTAAAGATTTCACACAGAGCGTAGTGGAGGTTTTAATTCAAGCAATAATCGCAGCAATGCACATTTAAACACTATACTAGAAACTGGAAAATATACTGTTTTAATCTGTGTTCTTCCTTCAGCACAGTGATTTTCATTAACAGTCTCCTGTCACAGAGGAAATGTTAATACGAGTAATAGTAACAACAGGTTCTTTAATTGATGCCTTTCCTCCCTTGTCGGTGTTAGTAAATATTCTATGCAGGTGATTTTTGTGAGCTGTTACACATTCCAGCGACAGTTTTAATACGACCAATAACAACAACAACAATCACTTAATCCTCTCCCTTACTGGTAACACTCCCTTCCCTCTCCCTTCCCACCACCCATATCTCAGCACGTGGCATCCCTCCTTCCGTCTCCCTTCTCTTCCTTCCTTACTTTCTCTCCTCCGTCCCTCCCTGTAGCGCGTTTTCCCCCTCCCTCTCTCTCCCTCCCTCCCTGATGACGTCACTGCTCGCCTTCCTTCTCCCTAACGCCGTCAATTCCGGGAGGGAGAGAAAGTGAGGGAAGAAAGGGAGGGGAAGAAGGGAAGGACTGCAGCTACGAGGGAGGGAAGGAGGGAGTGACTAGGAGGGAGAAAAGGAATAAGAAAGGGAAAGGAAGGAGGAGAGGAGGAAGAGGATAAGTGGAGGAAAGAAGGAAAGGGAGAATTTTAGAGTAAGGAAGTGTGAGAGTGGAAGAATGAAGAAGATAGGATGGTGAGGGAAGTGAGGGTGATGATTGTGATGGTGGTGAAGGTGAAGATAGAGAAGGAAGAGGAGTAGGGAAGGAAGAACTGAAAAAAAGTGGACAAGGAGAAAAGGAGAAGCAAGAGAAAAGGATAAAGATAAAGAGTGGGTGGAGGAGGAGGAGGACGGGGATGAGGAGGAGGAGGAGGAGGAGGAGGAGGAGGAGGAGGAGGAGGAGGAGGAGGGATCTACCACAAACAAAGGAGAGAATTAAGGAATGTGACATGAACTGAAGAAACAAAAGAAAAAAAAAAGTGAATGGACAAAAAATAAAAAGAAAATAAATAAAATAAAAAAAACATGACATTTTCACACACACACACACACACACACACACACACACGGCACACAAAAGTCAGAGCAACAGTCTTATATGGATGATAATGATGATGATGATAATAATGATGATGATGGTGATGATAACAAATGGCATAACTACTAGGAGGAGGAGAAGGAGGAGGAGGAGGAGGAGGAAAGCAACGAGAACAAAAGACATACAATAGTAGAAATTTTGAACGTGAAAACCAAGATTACGAAAAAAAAAATACGGCAAAGAAGAAGAAGAAGAAGAAGAAGAAGAAGAAGAAGAAGAAGAAGAAGAAGAAGAAGAAGAAGAAGAAGAAGAAGAAGAAGAAGAAGAAGAAGAAGAAGAAGAAGAAGAAGAAGAAGAAGAAGAAGAAGAAGAAGAAGAAGAAGAAGAAGAAGAAGAAGAAGAAGAAGAAGAAGAAGAAGAAGAAGAAGAAGAAGAAGAAGAAGAAGAAGAAGAAGAAGAAGAGTTAAACTATAAAATAAACAAAAATAAACAATAACACTAACAAAAAAAGACAGGAGAAAATATAGCAAATTAGTACATTAGACGAAAATAACAAAATGGAGAAGGAAAAGAGAGAGAGAGAGAGAGAGAGAGAGAGAGAGAGAAAGAGAGAGAAAGGAAATAAAACCAAATGGAAAACAAAACAAAAATCAGGCGGACAATCTCTCTCTCTCTCTCACCAGCAGGGGGTCGCGGGGCAATGGGACAGTTTACCCCATTAAGCTGAACATTAATGAATAACCTACTTCGCTCTCCTCCCCCCACCCGCCCCAGCCCATCCTGCCCGCCCCTTAGCAAACACGAAGCCCCAGCGCCCCTCCAGCCCCGCCGTGGGTGGTAGCGGGACGCGGGGAGGGGCGGGGCGGGGCGTGTTAAAGAGCGGTGTGGTCACTCGTGTTATAATGAAGCTTTGTTAAGTGTTAGTGATCTGTGTGTGTGTGTGTGTGTGTGTGTGTGTGTGTGTGTGTGTGTGTAATAATAATAATAATAATAATAATAATAATAATAATAATAATAATAATAATAATAATAATAATAATAATAATAATAATAATAAACGGTTTATCATTTAGGCAGTTAACAAACTGAAAATGTACATAGGGGGTGGGGAAATACTTAACATTAATCCTAAAGGTAAGTCTAATCTAGAAGAGCCTATTGACTGATGGCTCGCACCATGGTGGGAATCGCACTGAGTCTGTACCGGTCCGTGCGCGGCGCCTTAAGGGGCGTTATCTTGTTGTGGTGTCTGGTGGCACGGGTTGGGCGAGGCGCGTCAGACGGCAGCATGTTTCTGAGACGTGGATGATGCAGTAGTCCCCTTTCAAACTTCTCCAGAGCCTCTCGGTACCTGGTGGATAGTCTGGTCAGACTCAGGGTGGTCAGGGCTTCTTCATAGGTGGTGTATACAGGGCCAAGGATGACCCTGCACGCCCTTTTCTGCACACTCTCCAGCTGTAGCTGTTGAGTGTGTGTGAGGGAGGAGGACCACGCTGGGGAGGCGTACATGAGTTTGCGGAGGATGAAAGTAAGATACACCCCCCTTAACTCATCTGTCGGCGTCCCCAGCGACCTGAGTCTGCGCAGCATGTACAGCCTGTAGGTAGCTGATCTTACGGTGCTGGCGACATGCTGCTTCCAGGTCAGCTGGTCGTCCACCGTGACTCCGAGAAGCTTGGCACATCGGACCACCTGGAGGGGGTGAGGGCCAACTGTGAACTGGGGAGGGGGCACTGGTACAGAGGAGGTACAGAAATGCATCACCACAGTTTTGCTGTGGTTGATGGTCATCCTGCTTTCCTTCGTCCACGTCTGCAGTCGCTCCAGAATTGCTTGCAGTGGCGAGTAGTCCTGGTTCTTGGTGGAAACTGGGACGCCCACGGTGCAGTCGTCCACATACTTCCAGCGATGGGGGGTGTCAGTGAGGGCGTCGTTAATGAGGAGGAGGAAGCATAGAGGACCCATCTTGGTCCTCTGGGGGACCCCACATGTCAGCTGTTGGAAATTAGAGACAGAGCCCTGATAGCGAACGGCCTGACGTCTCCCTGTGAGGAAGTGTGTGTGTGTGTGTGTGTGTGTGTGTCGAGATATCAAGCGTGCACACTCACTTACTCACTCATACACTCACACAGACACACACACACACACACACACACACACACACACACACACACACACACAAAACACTCACACACACACACACACACACACACACACACACACACACACACACACACACACAAAACACACACACACACAACACACACACACACACACACAAAACACACACACAAAACACACACAAAACACACACACACACACACACACACACACACACACACACACACACACACACACACACACACACTCATCCTTTCGCAACTACACTAATCTTAATTACACCAATGCTTTCCTCGTGTAGTTTTGCTTATCAGTAAACAAGGTGTCTATCAATATCATCAGTGCCATCATAACATGTAATTTTCAGAGATTACCAGCACCTCAAAACTACATTAGTTGAATTATTCTTTCTTTTTTTTCTTTTTTTTTCTAAGCTTGTCCTTTTTGTTTTTGAGTGAGTGTTTATTATCAGTTTTTTTTTTCATTTTCTCGTTTTTGTGTCTTTCGTCTGTTCCCTTCACGTATATTATAATAAAAAAAAAAAACCGGAGGAGGACGAAGTGGAGGAGGAGGAAAGGGAAACTGACGAGGAAGAGGGCAAGAAAAATACAAGAGTGGAGAAAATTTTGAACGTGAAAACAGAAAATTACAACAACAACAACAACGAGACGGAGATGATGATGATGATGATGATGATGATGATGGTGACAATAAAAAGTAGAGAAGGCGGAGGAGAAAAAGAAGAACGAGAACGAACAGGAACAACAACAAAAACAAGAAGAAAACAAGAAAAAAGAAAAAAAAGAAACTAAAAAAAAAAAAATAGGAGGAGGAAGAGGAGGAGGAGGAGGAGGAGGAGGCGGCGGCGGCGGCGGCGGCGGCTATCTGTGTTACCTGTGTTATCTGTGTTATCTCTCTCTCTCTCTCTCTCTCTCTCTCTCTCTCTCTCTCTCTCTCTCTCTCTCTCTCTCTCTCTCTCTCTCTCTCTCTTTCACTCTCACTCACTGGATGGCGACCTTAATGCACATGATGGGAAAAAATTCTGATAAACACCAATAATTTACTGTCTCTCTCTCTCTCTCTCTCTCTCTCTCTCTCTCTCTCTCTCTCTCTCTCTCTCTCTCTCTCTCTCTCTCTCTCTAATGCATTAAGGGGTTCTCGTGAAATATACATATATGTTATGTTTTCAAGAGTGCTTTTTTTCAGGATTGTAGAGAGAAACAATGGCTTAAATTTTGATCAAGTTAGATTTACGCTTTCACTTGTCTCCAGTGAGGCGTCTGTTTAAAGAAGGATCTGATAGGTCTTTCATTGCCACAGAGAATACAAGAAGGGTGACGTAAGCAAAATTCTCAAGGTCAGTAGTCATGATAGGATAAGAAGATTAAGAGGAGATTGATGAGATCTTTCTGTGGTACTGGCGATGTATCAAGGCTAAACAAACGAAATTCTCAAGACCAGTAGTCAGGATAGGACAAAAAAGATTAAGAAGAGATTGATGAGGTCTTTCTGTGGTACTGGTGACGTAAATAAGAGTAACAAACGAAATTCTCAAGGTCAGTAGTCAAGATGGGATAAGAAATAACGGGTTCAAGCTTGTAATAGTTAGAGATGAGAATCCTACTGATCATCTATGTGGCCTTTGAAAACAGTCCTGCTGAGAGGCCAAGGCGCTTCAACATGCAGGCTGCGTGCAACACTCTATCCAAATTATGCTGATATTCTCCAGTACTGTTATTATTATTATTGCAGTTTTTTTTTCTTCTTTTTATTACATCTTGTGATGTGTTTGAAGTGTGTGTGTGTGTGTGTGTGTGTGTGTGTGTGTGTGTGTGTGTGTGTGTGTGTTATCCATCACTATCCTTAAAACTATCCTTAAAACCTTAAAACCGTTGATATTCATTCTGTTCTTTTTTTTTTTTTAATGACAAAGTTTCTTCACCATCATAATTCATTATTTTCGCAATTTAGTTAAAATATTTGTTTTCTTACTCATATGTCATGTGTATCTACTAAAAGCAAATATATAACTGTTTACGCATCTACTCGTATATGAACACGTTTTGAGGGCGTAAGGGAAGCTGCAAGAAGCCTTCAGGCCTACACGTGGCAGGCCCTCAGTAAAACATCCCTAGCAGTCTCCACCTCTCATCCCTATTCATTAATTTACTTTGTCTTCTTTTGAGGCTCTCTTTCAACTGGACTCTAATGGCCTGACTACCGAGCTTCACCTAGTCACCCACCACGCTGCTTGAGAAAAAGTTTATTCACTTATGTTTGTTTATTAATATAGTTATTCATCAGTCTGTTTACTCGAATCACTTACGTTTCATTATTTTTAACCTTGCCTTCTTTTTGTATTTAGTTATCTATTCACTAATTGGCTAATCAATCTATCAAGCTTCCATGTTACCTACTCCTTGTATTAACGCATTTATTCATTTGATTCCCTATTCATTTCTCCATCCAGACTTCTTACCCAGTTATTCTATTTCACTTACTGACTCCTTATCTATTGATCTATTCACCGATTTACTTCATTCACCTTCTCGTATCTGCATCTGTGTCTTTCATTCACTTGTTGACTCCTCCATCTATCTCTCCACCAGTTTATCTTATTCACTTACTCGTATTTACATTTATCAGTCTCTCTCCCACCGCCCCGCCTCCCGCGCCCTCCCACCCTCGACCACATCGCACACTCCATACACTTATTAGCGATTTCCAACTCTGTCTATTACTTTCTCAGGCTGTCTGACTCGCAATCTACCTAGCATGTCACTGTACCTCTCTCTCTCTCTCTCTCTCTCTCTCTCTCTCTCTCTCTCTCTCTCTCTCTCTCTCTCTCTCTCTCTCTCTCTCTTCCTACCCACCCATGACTCTCTCTCTCCCTTCGCTTCTCCTTCCCACCAGTAATTCTCTCCCTCCCACCATAACTCTCTCTCTCCCTCTCTCTCTCTTCCTCTCCCTCGCTCCCTTCACAGTCTCTCCCTCTCCTTCCTCTCCCTAGGTCAGATACATCACAATAATTGCCCTTGCCTCACAGTTTCTCCTTTTAAGAACATTTTACAAAATAATAAAAGGACCTACGAGGCCCCTTTTTTCCTCCTCCTCCTCCTCCTCCTCCTCCCCCTCAGTTAAAAGAGAGTAGTCGGGCTTGAAATATCGCCGCTTTGTGTTTGACTAGCCAATGTTTCACTCCACGTGCGCCTCGCTCCAAGACACTGCCACACTAAGCCTTGAACAGCCGCCGGAGACTCAGGCGCGGCTAGGCAGGGTGTAAACACGGATTAAATCAAGCTTGTGGACTTTGCATGTAACACTCCTTAGCCCCCCGACGCTACGCTGCGAGGGTTACTGGGCTTATTACGTGTTATTAAGGGTGTCTAGAAGAATGATTTGGGGTTATGTCGTTACGATAAAGGGTGTGGGGTAAAAAGATGGGTATACTAGACGATAAAGGGCTTAGGTGTTGGATTAAACCCGCGCAGTGCCACCGCCGTAAATTTACGGCATCTAGCTTACCCGCGCTCAGTGCCACCGCCGTATATTCACGGCGGCAATCTAAAAAAAATTCTAATATGTTTATTTGTCTAAATAACTTTATAAAAAACACACTAAGTATACTCCAAGCTCCACCCTACGCACTGAATGTGTTAGTTTGTTTGTATGCTCCTTGAGTGGCCCCCAGGCGGCGCGCGGCGCGGCGATCACGTCAGACTCGTGAGAGCTTGTACAACCACCGGAGGAAGCAGTCATGGCGCGCCGCCGTGGGTTGTGTGATGAGATTATCTCTGCTTTACTTTCTTCTAGTAGTGATGAAATGTTATCAGACATGTCTGATGATGATTCTGTACATGACAAAGACTATGTACAGCTGAGTGAAAATGTAAAAATGTACCAATCACTACTATCATACGAGTAGCCTACCTATGCATAGGCTATGCATATTGATAGTGTTGATATATGTAAATATAAACAAATAATCCATTACCGAGGTCACTTAACATAATTTACGAATACTGGTGTTGATTAAAAATGGATAGCACCGAGCACACTACGAGTATCAGCATCACACCATATGCGCACCAACATCAGACAACTTCTCAGGTGATTTTTTTTTTTTTTTTTTACTTTCTAAAGACAACGTGTTTTCATTATTTTTACATGATTTAGGATTTTTTGAAAGCATAAAAAAAATATGCAAAATTGGCTGGCAGCACGGGTTGGTTTAGGATAAAAGTGGCCGGCAGCGCGCGGGTTAAATCAGGGTTATGTACTTTGAACGCTACGAGAGTCAGTGGGCTCGTCTGGGCTTATTAGGAGAGTGATTTGAGCTTGTGTGGTTATGATAAGGGGTGTGGTGTGGGAAAAAAAGGGATGTACAAAAGGAAAAAAGGATTGTGTTGGGTTACATCAGGCTTGTGGTCTTTGCATACAACTCTCCTTAGCCCTGTGACGCTAGCTACGAGGGTTATTGGGCTTGCTTTGGATAATCTGGTCTTATAAGGCTTGTTAGGGCTTGTTTGAGTTTCTTTATGTGGTTCAATAGTGATTTGAGCTTATCTAAACTAGTTAGGTCTCCTTAGGGCGGTCTGGTAGTGATCTGAGCTTGTGTGTGTGTGTGTGTGTGTGTGTGTGTGTGTGTGTGTGTGTTAAAGGAGATAATTTTTCCTGGAATGTCCTGAAATAGACTGAAGGAAAAGAGGAAGAAGTTAATGAATAAAAGTTTTCCTGAAATAGCCTGAAGGAAGAGAGGGAGGGAGGAGAGAGAAGTTAATCGAGAGAAGTTTTGTTGGGATGGCCTTCAATAGACTGAAAGAAGGAAGGGTGGACAGGTCGTGGTAGTGGTGGTGGTGGTGGTGGTGGTGGTGGTGGTGGTTACGGCGGCGATGGTGGTTGTGGTTGTGTATATGGGAGAAGAGAAGCAGTTTACGTGATGTAAAGAGAAGAAGAATGATGTTTGGGTTTAATGGACGCAATGAATCAAAAAAAATATTATAGAGAATTGGAAAATATATTATATGAGTGAATGTTTTCCCAGTAGTTTATGATGGAATTGTGAGGAAAATCAAGGAGTATTTTATTATTATGGAAAAATACGAAGAATTATGTGAAATCACACACACACACACACACACACACAGAGAGAGAGAGAGAGAGAGACAGAGAGAGAGAGAGAGAGAGAGAGAGAGAGAGAGAGAGAGAGAGAGAGAGAGAGAGACAACCACAGACAGACAGACAGACAGAGGCAGACATACAAACAAACACAGAAAAAAAAAACAGTCAATGAACTTACCCCAAGAAAATGATAAAATTAAAGAAAATTAACAAAAAATGTCCTTACAAGTAAAAAAAAAAATTAAATAAAAATTTCCTTCAAGCAGAAAAAAAAAAAATAAGATAAAATGAAAAATAAATCAACAATAAATTTGAATGAAATAGCACAAAGTTTCCCTACAGCTACACACATACATACATACATACATATACACATACATACATACATACATACATACATATACACATACACAATACCCAGTTTACTTACACACAGCAGTAGTTTACGTACATGCCTGAACTTACAGTCGGCGCCTCTCGACGTGATCGCGGTGAGCAGCGCGGGACAATCTTGCGTGACTATTATTTTTGCATATTACCCAGCGCGGGAGACCGCCCGGGGAAAAATGACTATATGGCAACATTTCGAATTCTTGGCCGTTAATTTAAATGACAACAGCTGTCAGTGTTGATTACGTTTGTCTTGAGTGGTCGTGTTTCTTCTCGCACGTGCCACCACCCGTACTGCCTCCGCGACCTACTGCAAGGATTATTAAACAGGCTCGTAATATTTCCCGTCATGTCAAAAGCTTACACAAGTGAGGATAATATTGTGCGAGTGATCGAGTGCTATAAATTAGGCCTCAGCACCAAGGAAATAAGTCATCAGACCGGTGTGAAGCCAGTGACAGTGCGCCGCCTCATTGTTAAATTTAAGTCCTCGGGAGAGCGTGAGATTCCTCACCACTTACATGGTGGTGGGTGGCGCCCAAAGATTAGTGGCAGGACTCTGGCCCACATCAAGCGTCAGCTAGACCAAAACCCTCACCTCACAGCAAGACAGCTTAAGGAACAGAATCCCATGCTCCTCCTGGATGTTAGTGTGCGTACCATCCAGAAGAATATCCAAACCAAGCTAAACTATCGAAAAAATGCGCGCTCGTAACAAGCCTTTTGTTTCCGAGGTGCATCGGAAAAAGAGGCTGGCTTTCGTTCAGAAATACAGTTCATGGACTTTAGATGAGTGGAGGCGTGTCTTGTGGACTAATGAAGCCACGTTCAGGGTCAGTGACACGAAAGGGAAGAAGGTGTGGCGCCGGAAAGGCTCTGACCCGCACGATCCCAAGTTCACCGCCAAGTCTGTGAAGCACCCTCCCTCCCTCATGGCGTGGGGTGCGTTCTCTTACGGGGGCGTGGCTGACTTACACATCTTCCCTAAGGGTCAGTCAGTCACCAAAGATGTGTATCTCAGCTTGTTAGACAGTCGTCTGGCTGACTGTTTCGCAGCGACTGGTGGTGAGGTGCTGCAGCAGGACGGCGCTCCGTGCCACACCCGCGCACATCGTCAAAGAATGGCTTGTTTCAAGCCAAGTGGAATGCATTCCAGACTGGCCAGCTAACAGCCCGGACATGTCACCCATCGAAAATCTGTGGGGCATCGTGAAGTGCAAGCTGAGAAACGAGGACACATCAACATTGCCCAAATTAGAATGTGCACTTCGTCGGGCGTGGAGCAGTGTGTCACAAGAAACTGTG